>NC_056600.1:22197678-22336468 GCF_018340385.1 Cyprinus carpio | reverse complement strand
CGTATAATGAAAGAAAGTATCAAAATCTTTAAAATGTAAAACATTGCATCTGTAAATTGACACTTAACATTAAATATGCAAAAACTATGAATAAAATATTTTTTTCACCTTTACCTCAGTGTACAGTGGCAGTTGGATGCTACAATCCAAATGACGTGCATGCACATCAACCAGGTTTCAACATTGAACAAATGTTATTTTGACCAAATGGGTTGGCAGTATGTTGATGAGTCAACTTCATATGAATGTTGAATTGTTGTTTTATTTTTATTATTATTTTGACCTAACAACATTTTGATTACCTGACCAAATAATGATAGCTAAATTGACATTGAAAATTGTTGACAACTGATACTGTCCCTTACAACCAAAAATAGATGTTGAATCCATGTCTGTTTGCTGTCTGGGAATTGATGATTGAAAATGTCAGTCAGAATGTGTCAGGGGTTAGTCAACCTAGCTCCCGGAGAGCTACTTTACTCCATAGTCGAGCAACCCGGCTCCACCAACAAACCTGCCTGTTATTTTTAAATAATTCAGAATACCTTGATTATTCTCTGAGGTCTAAGGGTATTTTTTGGGGCCTGGAGAAGTTTTGTCATGCCCTGACATTTGTGCTTTTTTCAGTTTCTTATAAACATCTAATGGCTAAAGTCTAATCTCACTGTAATCAGCACAAACTGGGCTATAATAATAATATGTGATCAGCATGTATGTACATGATTGTGTTTTTGAGAAAAAAAAATGTTATGCGTGGTTAGTGAAAAACTAAAATAAAATGTGTTAAATCACTTGAATAAAAACAAGAATGCAATAAAACACATACAGAACATTGGTTCCCGGGACTTTTGAGAAATTGGAGCTTGTAGCCTAGAATTTTTTTTTCTAAATTATGTGAAAATCATCTTGTTTACTCATTTACAGAAAACAATATATATTGATTTAAATTTTCTAAGACACTTTTTGTTTGTAAAAGTCATGTGCGAGAAGGCGTCAACTATCATGAATATTATTGTGATTCACACCTGAGAAGACAAAGACCCACATAATGAGCCGCATAATGAGCCTTTCAGCCAGGTGTGTGACTGAGAGGGAAGAGTTACAAGAAAGAATGTAAGGAAAAAATAAATGTGTATAATTTTATGTTTGTAGTTTATTTAGAATATATTTAATTATCCCACAACATAATTTAATATTCACTTGCGAGTGCAGATAAACAGTTTAATAGGAACAATCAAAGCTGACTTTCAAAGCTGAATTTTTAGCATCATTACTCCAGTCACACAACCCTTCAGAAATCCTTTTAACAATCTGATTTTCTACAAAAAAAAAACCATTTATTGTTATCATTATTATTATTATTATTATTATTATTATTATTATTATTATTATTATCTGAGAATACTTTTTAAGGTTTTTTTTTTGGGGGGGGGGGTAAATTGAAAGAACAGCATTGTTTGTTACATCTATTACATTTACATTTATTTGTTACATTTATATTATTTACATCAAGCTTTTGAATGGTATAGTAGTGTATATTGTTATTGAAACTTCATAATGTTTCACTTGATTATACATTTAGTCAGGAATTATAGTTTGGAAAAAGTCTAACTAGTAAAATGTTTACACATTATGTGAAACCTCATACAAGTATTTAAATAAATAAAAACAGACTTACTCATGTTTATTATCTCTGCTGAATAAAGCACTTCATTCTTTTTTTTCTGAGGAAATCCAAATCTCAAATCCTGAGGTAATCCACATCACATCTTTTTGGGGTGAATTATGTCTTACTCCTCTCATCGCGAAGCAAACAGTAAAATAAAAAAACCTTGAACAGTCTCGCTGCGTTGTCTTCTATTGTGTGGGCGTATTCAAGCCGTGCGTTTCAGTGAAATGTGGGCGTTGTCACATATTGATTACTTTATCACAGAATATTTGTTTTTGGCAGCACTTGTTTAGTTTAAAAGTAGACATGTCAAGCGTTCTATAGATATCTCTCTCATGTCTCTTCGTTGAGTATTCACTGAGTTACAGTTCATTTTAATGACGTGTTTGTAAATGAAGATCACCGCAGACAAAGGCTACAGACAGCACTCCTTGTTTGTTATCTTTATTTTATAAATGCACAAAGTTTTGTTGTTATTATGTCTGTATACAAAAAAAGTAGACCCTTTACAGATTCAATTGATGTATTGCTCTTATCTGTACGATCAAAACTAAAAGTGTAATTTAAGTTCTTTTCGGGGGTTATCAGGACAAAATGCCTCATAACGCGTATACGCATTAATTGACTCCAGAGGGTTAACTGTTTCAGGTGTATTTGATTAGTATTGGAGCTAAACTCTGCAGGATGGTAGCCCTCTAGGAGCAGAGTTGGCTATACCTTGTCTGAATTTGATGAACAATAAAATTTATTTTATTTCTTCCACTGTTCCAATCTCACTCAAGACTGCTGCTGTTAACCCTATTCTCAAAAAAACGCATCAGGAACCTGTGAATTTATCTAACTTCTGTCCAATTTCTTACCTGCCATTTGTATCAAAAATTATGGAAAAGGCCATTGTCTCTCAGCTGCAGTCATTTCTAGCCCACAACTATCTCTTTGATATTTTTCAGTTTTTTTTCTCACAGCACATTATGGAAACTTCTCTAGTAAAGGTTGTGAATGATTTTTTACTTTCTGGTGATTCGGGCAGTTTATCAATTCTTTTATTACTTAACCTCAGCTCAGCTTTTGATACTGTATGTCATAAAATATTACTCTCTCACCTCGCAGAGTTTGGCATCTCAGGTTCTGCATTATCCTGGTTCTTCTCATATCTCACAGATAGGCAATACTACATCTCACTGCACAGTTCCAAATCTTCCACATCTCGCTTAAACAGGGTGTTCCGCAGGGTTCAGTTCTCGGACCATTATTATTCATCCTCTACATTCAGCTTCTTGGCCAAATAATTTGTCGCCATGGTATTAACTACCACTGTTATGCTGATGACATCCAAAAATATACTGATATTAGCCAGATTCTACCCATTGATGGCCTCTTTATCTTCATGTGTCAGTGAGTTAAAAGACTTGAAACTTGAGTAAAATAGAAATTTTAATAATTGGTCCCCCATCTCTAATAAAATATAAAGCTAATTGTTTCTAGCTTTGACATTGACGCTATTACTATATTTCCATTGGCTACTGTTAGAAATTTAGGTATCATTCTAGACCCATCACTGACCTTGGATGACTATGTCAGCAAACTCCCCAAAGCTGCTTTTTTTCAGCTACATTGAATTGCACAACTTCTCAATAGAAAAGATGTGGAATCATTAGTGCATGCATTTATTACCGCTCACCTTGACTATTCTAATGCTCTTTTTTTCCTGGCTTACCAGATCACTCCATATTTCATCTGCAGTACATTCAAAATTCTGCTGCCAGACTATTTACTTCCACAAAAAAAAAAAAAAAAAAAAAAAAAACTGCCCACATCACCCCATTCTGTTGACTCTTCACTGGTTGCCTGTATCAATTCGTGTGCAATACAAAATTCTTCTGCTCACCTTTAAGGCACTCAAAGGGGCTATATAAATTATAAATTAATAAAAAACATATTAATATTATTATTATTATTATTATTATTATTATTATTATTATTATTATTGTTGTTGTTTTTAAATGGATGTTGTGACCACAGTAATAAATACTTCTCATTTTAATGTTCGGTTTTAGATTGGTCATCTGTAACCTCACGGATCTGTGCTGTGAAAGTTTGTCTTAAGCTCTACAGTCATCAAACTCCTGTCTGATAGAGCTGGACCTGAGTAACAACGACCTGCAGGATTCAGGAGTAAAGCTACTCTCTGCTGGACTGAAGAGTACAGAGTGTCAACTGAACATACTGAGGTATTTTAAAACACAAACAAAAACTGACTGATCAAACAAAACATGTTGTTATCGTTTGTTCTCTGGACATTGCTGTATTTTCACCAATCTTTCACTTCAAATGTCTGTTTAGACTTTTTAGTGATTTTTTATTATTTGATACTTCTGATACTTCCTTACTGGTCAATGATACTGATAATAGTATTATACCAGTACCAGTATCCTAAATCAACAGATATGTGCAGATTTTTCCCAGTATGCAGTGAATAAAATTGCACAGTGTACCCTAACATTTTAATAGAAAGGTGCAGTCAATAGTTCACAGAGGCATAGTAGAGAATAAGCAAAAGCAAACACATATGGGTTTAGGGAAAACACATAGTCAGCAACTAAGTGAACTGCACAGGTTGCTGCATGATGTCCAAAAAATTTGTTGCTGTGTGTTTGTAGATTGTCTGGCTGTAAGGTGACTGAGGAAGGCTGCCGTTATGTGTCTTCAGCTCTGAGTTCAAACCCCTCACACCTGAGAGAACTGGATCTGAGCTACAATCACCCAGGAGAATCAGGAGTTAAGCTGCTCTGTGATATATTGAACAATCCAAACTGTGCACTGGACAATCTCAAGTATGTTGAGCAGGAAGCACTGATGTATGTGTGTGTGTGTGTGTGTGTGTGTGTGTGTGTGTGTGTGTGTGTGTGTGTGTGTGTGTTTACTAATTGAACCAGATGTGACACTGTGTATGTTTTACAGTGTGGATCATGGAGAGGAGCTCAGGATTACAGCAGGACTACAGAAATGTATGGCACAAACACACACATATACCATTAGTGATAGTTGCTGTGTTGTAAATGTTCTCTCTTCTTCTGTTCAGATGCCTGCACTCTCACACTAGATCCAAACACAGCAAACAGTCATCTAATTATTTCTGATGAGAACAAAAAGGTGACATATGTGGAAAAAAGTCAGTCATACCCTGATCAAGCAGGGAGATTTGATGGATGGCCTCAGGTTCTCTGTAGAGAGAGTCTGTCTGCACGCTGTTACTGGGAGGCTGAATGGAGCGGATATGTTGTTACATCAGTTGCATATAAAGGAATCTACAGAAAAGGATGGAATGAATTCTCTGAGTTTGGATACAATAGGAACAACAGAAATTCTTGGAGTCTGATCTGCTCTGACACATTCATTGCCTGTCATGATAATAAGGAAACTGTCATACGCGTCCCTTCATTCTCTTCTAAGAGAGTAGGAGTGTATGTAGACTGGTCGTCTGGCACTCTGTCCTTCTACAGTGTCTCACACACTCACACACTTACACACATTCACTTCCACATTCACTGAGCCCCTTTATGCTGGTTTTGGGGTTTATCGTTCAAACTGCTCAGTGGCTCTATGTGAGATTAAAAAGTCTGTCTCTCACACACACACCTGATTGAAGTAAATGTTATAATGGCCTGTTTATCTTCACACAAAAGTGGATTTATCTTTCAAATAATATAATGTAATTTAATGAGCAAAGGAGTTTAGCCTTAGCAATGAGATCATTCAGTTATTCGATTTATCATTACTTTATCTGTAGCAATTACCTCAAAGGTATTTATGTTTAAATTATTTTAAATACAAATATTTTTATAAGCTGTAAGAATTAACTGATGTAGCAGTATTAAAATTACAATCAACTAATCTGTTCGTCCAGTGAATATTCTGTATAATCATCTAGCAAATCTAAAAAACATTATTTTCCTGCTACTCCATAGCATGTAGCAATTTCAGATTGTTTAACCCTCTGAAGTCGATTAACGCGTATACGTGTTTTGGGGTATTTTCTCCTGATAATCCCGAAAAGAACTTAAATTACACTTTCAGTTTTGATCGTACAGATAAGAGCAATACATCAATCGAATCTGTAAAGGGTCTACTTTTTTTTGTATACAGACATAATAACAACAAAACTTTGTGCACTTATAAAATAAAGATAACAAACAAGGAGTGCTGTCTGCAGCCTTTGTCTGCGCTGATCTTCAGATACAAATGCATCATTAAAATGAACTGTAACTCAGTGAATACTCAACGAAGAGACATGAGAGAGATATCTATAGAAAGCCTGACATGTCTACTTTTAAACTAAACAAGTGCTGCCGAAAACAAATATTCTGTGATAAAGTAATCCATATGAAAAGAACGCGATGTCCGTTTTTCACGTCTCCCTTCATTATCTTCTAATGCGACCACGCCCCCGCGCCGAGCGCGCTATTGAGATTCAAATGTTTCACTGAAGCGCGCGGCTTTTGAATATGCCCACACAACAGAAGAAAATGCAACGACACTGTTTTTCAAGTTTTTTTTATTTTACTGTTTGCTTCACGATGAGAAGAATAAGACATAATTCACCTCAGATCATTATTTAGTTTTGTGCAAACTTCATATAGCTAAAACTGTAAATTCCACTTCTTGTTACAAGTATGGTAGAACCATCACTTCTACCACAAAAGACTGCTTTGTAAGTAATCTTCCTGATGTATCCCAATTCCTTAGCATATCCAAAACCTCAGAACAACTTGATGATGTAACAGAAACTATGGACTCTCTCTTTTCTAGCATTTTAAATACAGTTGCTCCTTTACGCTTAAGGAAGGTTAAGGAAAAGAGTCTGACACCGTGGTGTAATGAGCACACTCGCACCCTAAAGAGAGCAGCCCGGAAAATGGAGCGCAGCTGGAGGAAAACAAAACTAGAAGTATTTCGTATTGCTTGGAGGGAAAGTAACCTATCTTACAGAAAAGCATTAAAAACAGCTAAATCTGATTACTTTCCGTCTCTTTTAGAAGAAAAACAAACATAACCCCAGGTATTTATTCAATACAGTGGCAAAATTAATGAAAAATAAAGCATCAACAAGTGTTGACATTTCTCAACATCACAGCAGTAATGACTTTATGAACTACTTTACTTCTAAAGTCGATACTATTAGAGATAAAATTGTAACCATGCAGCCATCAGCTACAGTATCACATCAGACAGTGCACTATAGATCCCCTGAGGAACAGTTCCACTCATTCTCTACTATAGGAGAGGAAGAATTGTATGAACTTGTTAAATCATCTAAACCAACAACATGTATGTTAGACCCTATTCCATCTAAGCTCCTAAAAGAGGTGCTTCCAGAAGTCATAGATCCTCTTCTGACTATTATTAATTCCTCATTGTTATTAGGGTATGTCCCAAAATCCTTCAAACTGGCTGTTATTAAGCCTCTCATCAAAAAAACACAACTTGACCCCAAAAAACTAGTTAATTATAGACCGATCTCGAATCTCCCTTTTCTTTCAAAGACACTAGAAAAGGTAGTATCCTCACAATTATATTCCTTCTTAGAGAAAAATGGCATCTGTGAGGATTTCCAGTCAGGATTTAGACCGTATCATAGTACTGAGACTGCTCTCCTTAGAGTTACAAATGACCTGCTCTTATCATCTGATCGTGGTTGTATCTCTCTATTAGTGCTATTGGATCTTAGTGCTGCCTTCGACACTATTGACCACACTATTCTTTTGCATAGACTAGAACACTTTGTTGGCATTAATGGAAGTGCATTAGCATGGTTTAAATCGTACTTATATGACCGCCATCAATTCGTAGCAGTGAATGAAGAGGTATCATATCGTTCACAAGTGCAGTATGGAGTACCGCAAGGCTCAGTACTAGGGCCCTTACTCTTCACGCTTTACATGTTACCCTTGGGAAATATCATCAGGAAACATGGTGTTAGCTTTCACTGTTATGCTGATGGTACTCAGCTCTATATTTCTTCGCGGCCTGGCGAAACATACCAATTTGAAAAACTAACGGAATGCATAGTCGATAAAAAAAAACTGGATGACGAGTAATTTCTTACTGCTAAATTCTGAAAAAACAGAGGTGTTAATTATAGGGCCTAAAAGCTCTGCATGTAATGACCTAGAACGCAGTCTAAGCCTTGATGGCTGCTCTGTCAATTCTTCGTCATCAGTTAGGAACCTAGGTGTGCTATTTGATAGCAACCTTTCCTTAGAAAGCCACGTTTCTAGCATTTGTAAAACTGCATTTTTCCATCTCAAAAATATATCTAAATTATGGCCTATGCTCTCAATGTCAAATGCAGAAATGTTAATCCATGCGTTTATGACCTCAAGGTTAGACTATTGTAATGCTCTATTGGGGGGTTGTTCTGCACGCTTAGTAAACAAACTCCAGTTAGTTCAAAATGCAGCAGCTAGAGTTCTTACTAGAACCAGGAAGTATGATCATATTAGCCCGGTCCTGTCAACACTGCACTGGCTCCCTATCAAACATCGTATAGATTTTAAAATCTTGCTTATTACTTATAAAGCCCTGAATGGTTTAGCACCTCAGTATTTGAATGAGCTCTTGTTACATTATAGTCCTCCACGTCCGCTCCGTTCCCAAAACTCTGGCAATTTGATAATACCTAGAATATCAAAGTCAACTGCGGGCGGCAGATCCTTTTCCTATTTAGCGCCCAAACTCTGGAATAACCTACCTAACATTGTTCGGGAGGCAGACACACTCTTGCAGTTTAAATCTAGATTAAAGACCCATCTCTTTAACCTGGATTACACATAACATACTAATACACTTCTAATATCCAAATCCGTTAAAGGATTTTTAGGCTGCATTAATTAGGTAAACTGGAACCGGGAACACTTCCCATAACACCCGATGTACTTGCTACATCGTTAGAAGAATGGCATCTACGCTCATATTAGTCTGTTTCTCTCTTATTCCGAGGTCACCGTAGCCACCAGATCCAGTCTGTATCCAAGTCAGAGGGTCACTGCAGTCACCCGGATCCAGTATGTATCCAGCCCAGATGATGGATCAGCACCTAGAAAGGACCTCTACAGCCCTGAAAGACAGCGGAGACCAGGACAACTAGAGCCCCAGAGACAGATCCCCTGTAAAGACCTTGTCTCAGACGACCACCGGGACAAGCCCACAGGAAACAGATGATTCTTCTGCACAATCTGACTTTGTTGCAGCCTGGAATTGAACTGCTGGTTTCGTCTGGTCAGAGGAGAACTGGCCCCCCGACTGAGCCTGGTTTCTCCCAAGGTTTTTTTCTCCATTCTCTCAATGATGGAGTTTTGGTTCCTTGCCGCTGTCGCCTCTGGCTTGCTTAGTTGGGGGACACTTCATTTACAGCGATATCGTTGACTTGATTGCAAATTATTGCACAGATACTATTTAAACTGAACTGAACTGCATGATGACATCACTGAATTCAATGATGAACTGCCTTTAACTGTCATTTTGCATTATTGACACGTGTTTTCCTAATTAATGTTGTTCAGTTGCTTTGACGCAATCTTTTTTATTTAAAGCTCTAAATAAAAAAAAAATTAATTGACTTGACCCCAAAAAGATGTGATGTGGTTGAGGATTTGAGATTTGGATTTCCTCAGAAAAAAAGAATGAAGCACTTTATTCAGCAGAGATCATAAACATGAGTAAGTCTCTTATTTATTTATATACTTGTACTAGTTTTCACATAACGTGTAAACATTTTACTAGTTAGACTTTTTGCAAACTATAATTCTTGACTAAATGTATAATCAAGTGAAATATTATTAAGTTTCAATAACAATATACACTACTATACCATTCAAAAGCTTGATGTAAATAATATAAATGTAACAATAAATGTAACTGTAACAAATGTAACAAACATTGCTGTTCTTTCAATTTATCCCCCCTAAAAAACCTGAAAAAAAATATTCTCAGTGAAACAGGTGACTGAATGGCTCATTATGCAGCTCATTATGCAGGCCTTTGTCTTCTCAGGTGTGAATTCATGATAGTTGACGCCTACTCGCATATGACTTTTACCAACAAAAAGTGTCTTAAAAAATTTAAATCAATATATTGTTTTCTGTAAGTGAGTAAACAAGATGATTTTCACATCATTTAGAAAAAACAATTCTAGGCTACAAACTCCAGTTCTCAAAAGTCCCGGGAACCAATTTTCTGTATGTGTTTTATTGCCTTATTCAAGTGATTTAACATTTTTAGCTTTCCACTAACCACGCATAACATTTTTTTTCTCAAAAACACAATCATGTACATACATGCTGCTCACATATTATTATAGCCTAGTTTGTGCTGATTACAGTGAGATTAGACTTTAGCCATTTAGATATTTATAAGTAACTGAAAAAAGCACAAATGTCAGGGCATGACAAAACTTCTCCAGGCCCCAAAAATACCCTTAGACTCCAGAGGGTTAACCCTTTGGGATCGAAGACCTCAGCGGTGTGGTTTGTCACGTTTTTTCTCGAAAAGAACTAAAAATTATACATTTACTACAAATACATTTTTTTTTGCACAGATAAGAATAATGTATGTTTCGAAACTGCAAAGGGTCTACTTTTATTTGTGTCTAGTCCTAATAACAAAACAATGTACTTTTGTAAAATAAAGAAAACAAACAGGATGTGCTCTCTGATGTCTTAGTCTCTGTAAGCTCTGTTAACTTACATGTAAATAAAACAACCTGAATCTCAGCGAATACTTGCCTAACAGATATGATACATATATGTTTGGAAAGCTTGAAATGTCTACTTTTTAAATGAAGTAAGTCGCATTGAAAATAAATATTATCTGATGAAGTAATCTGTATGAAACAAATCCAAGATACAGTTTTCCCGTCAGAGCTTCTTATTTGTAATGTGATTACTGCCATGTAAGGTCTGTTTTGGGTTTTGTTTCTTGTTCATTGTTTTCATGTCTTTTTTTTGTAGTTTGATTTATGCTGTTTGTGTCATGCTTCCCTGGCCCTCATGTATCTCTGCCTTGTTTATGTGTCATGTTCTCATTGGTTATTGTCTTGTCATGTGATTATCAGTTCTGTTTGCTCATTGGTTGCTTTAGTCATGTGTCTTGTTTCCATTGGTTTGTTCTTGTCATGTTACCCTCATTGTTTGCTATAAGTAGCCATGTCATTGCCATTGTCTCTGGTTGTGTATTAATGTATGTAGCTGCTGTTGGTGAGTCTAGTCTGTTCATACCTCGTCAAGTCAAGTCTGTGTTTATGTTTGGATTTTGGATTGCAGCTTGTAAATAAACTGCACTTGGGTTCATCTACGCTTGCCTTCAGTGGTCTCTTTACAGGCCACGAGCAGCTCCACTTTTGATACGACAATCATCCATGTGAGACGAGCAGACATGTAAACGCCCCCATTATCTCTGTAAACAAAAATTAAGATTCAAGTTCATCTTGAGTACTGTTCATTTTTGGAAGAAGACACACTGAGAGGAATGAGACAGAATTTACCTCAGAAGAAGAATGTGATGCAACTTGATATCAAAACCCCCTTAAACCCCAGAGGGTTAAAAGAGTGGTTCTCAACTCAGGAATTGGGGAGTATGTCAGATAAGAGAGGCATAGAAAATGTGCAGGGGACCAGATCCAAATATGTTTTCTCTGCCAGGTAATGCATTACTTATGTTGGCTGTCTTTTCTGAGCTTTTGGATTCTTTTCTTCATAGCCTTAGTTCTGTCTTCCTGGACAACTGGGCTAAACTTCCAGTGCATAAGTGTACATGCCTTTTTCTTAATCAGTGTATCTTTTCAAAACCTACACTTTTTCTAACTTTCATTCTCTGTTTTTCAGTTAATATTCCATTCACACACATTTACATTTACATTTTGTCATTTTGCAGACACTTTTATCCAAAGCGACTTACAAATGAGGACAATGAAAGCAATCAAAATCAACAAAAGAGCAATGATGTACAAGTGCTATAACAAGTCTCAGTTGGCTTAACGCAGTACACATAGCAAGAGTTTTTTAAATAATATAATAAATAGAAAGAAAACAGATAGAATAGAAAAAGAATAGAGCAAGCTAGTGTAAGAGATCTTTTTTGCTTTTGTTAATTGTATAATAAATTAAAAGAAAACAGACAGAATACAAAAAGATTAGAAAGCTATAGTAGGTAGACAACCAAAATGGGTAATACCGCTGCGTGCACCGTTAAAAGCCATTAAAAAATAGGATAGTCTTTTACACAAAGGCTCTTATGCATGCTATTGTTATTAAACAGTCATTACATATATAGGCATATATATATATATATATATATATATATATATATATATATATATATATATATATATATATATATATATATATATATATATTAGGGCTGTCAAATGATTAATCACGATTAATCACATCCAAAATAAAACATAAATTATATATTTAGAAAATATTTACATGTATATACATTTATATATTTATATTCTTATATTTTATATTATATATAAATATATTTAATATATAAACATAACATATTCTTCTTAAATATATACATGCATGTGTGTGTATTTATATAAACATAATAAATATACACAGTATACACACATATATTATGTAAACAAAACTTTTATTTTGGATGTGATTAATCGTGATTAATCATTTGACAGCCCTAATATATATATATATACATATATACAGATTAAAAACTAAATGTTTTCATTTCGGTTCATTCTTGGTTAAAAAAAATAAATAATAATCTTCAGGTTCCATATGCAGAGCCGATAGTCATCGTCTTGCACCTACTGAGCGGCAGACGTGGCTGACCCAGGGACTTTGCCTCTACTGTGGCTCAGGGAACCATAACATCCTGGCTTGTCCCCTTCGCCCACCACGGCCAGCGGTGAGTTATATCAAACCATCACCTATTAAAAATGAATCCACTCACCACCATGGTACAACTTACTGCTGACTCCGTCACCAGGTCAGCCGGGTCAGCCGGGAACTTTATCTCGGGGAGCCTCTGCCGCCAGCTCAAGTTACCACCCAACTCAACCGAAACCACCTACCAAGTGATCACCATCACCGGAAAACCCCTTGACCACCAGCATATTCGATACAGTGTGGGTCCAGTTCAAATAACCGTTGGCTTGCTACATGTCGAATCCATTACCTTCCTAGTGTTAGAAGAATCAACGGCAGATCCCTTTCTCGGTCGTCCATGGCTGGTACAACACAATCCAGTTATCTCCTGGTCAACAGGCGAAATCCTCCGGTGGGGTGACCAGTGTTTCCCATCCTGCTTCCCTCACAGACCCTCACCACCGATGAAAACTCCAGAAGTTCTGCCCATCAATACCGCCTGTCGAAAGCCCAGTTGACAAACGTTCAGTTGAAATTCCCCCTTGTTACTGTGAATTTAGTGACGTCTTCTGCCCACACAAAGCCTCACAACTTCCTCCTCACCGCCCTTGGGATTGTGCCATCGACCTGATTCCGGGTGCGCCAGTGCCTCGCGGGAAGATCTACCCGCTCTCCCTTCCGGAACAGAAGGCCATGGAGGAGTACATTGAAGAGGCTCTAAAACAAGGTTATATAGTTCCATCCACATCCCCTGCCACTTCCAGCTTCTTCTTTGTGGCCAAAAAGGACGGAGGTCTACAACCCTGTATCGACTACCGAGCACTAAACCAAATCACAGTCAAATTCAGGTATCCTCTTCCCTTCGTCCCAGCTGCCCTTGAACAGCTCAGAGGAGCAGTCATATTCTCCAAACTAGATCTCAGAAGCGCATACAATCTCATCCGTATCCGGGAAGGTGACAAATGGAAGACCGCATTTGTGACCCCTACTGGCCACTACGAGTATAGGGTGATGTCGTATGGCCTAGTCAACGCCCCCTCAGTTTTCCAGGACTTCATGCATGAAGTGCTCCGGGAGTACCTCAACCACTTTGTTATAGTTTACATAGATGACATCCTCATCTACTCCCAGAGCCTGGCCGAACATCGGCAACATGTAAGAGCAGTCCTAACCCAGTTACGGAAATTCCACTTATTCCTTCCATCAGCCATCCGTTCAATTCCTGGGTTCATCAATCATCAATAGTTCAGGCATCCACATGGACGAGGGGAAGATTGAAGCCATCACCTCCTGGCCACTCCCATCAACCATAAAAGAACACCAACGTTTCTTAGGTTTTGCTAACTTCTATCATTAAGAATTATAGCTCAATTACCAGTCCCATCACAGACCTCCTCCGCAACAAACCCAAATCTCTGTCCTGGACTCCAGCCACCACCGAAGCCTTCACAAACCCACAAACAAGCCTTCACCAGGGCCCCCGTCCTCGTTCATCCTGACCCAGACATCCCTTTCGAGGTGGAAGTGGACGCCTCGACCACTGGAGTTGGAGCGGTACTATCACAGCGGCAGTGGACCCCTCCACAACTCCATCCATGTGCCTTCTTCTCCCAGAAGCTCAGCCCGGCAGAGAAAAATTATGATATTGGAAACCGGGAGCTACTAGCCATCAAATTGGCTCTGGAGGAGTGGCGACATTGGCTCGAGGGAGCTGTACATCCTTTCACGGTATTCACTGACCACAAGAATTTACAATACCTTCGAGAGGCTAAACGTCTTAACCCTCACAAGGCTTGATGGGCCCTATTTTTCACTCGTTTCCACTTCACTGTCTCCTAATGACCAGGTCCTCGCAACACCAAGGCTGATGCGATCTCCCGAATTCACACGTTGGAGGAAACTACAGACGAGCCAGAAACGATAATCCCGACTCAACTCAAAGCCAGCACGATTCAATGGACCTCTCCACCAGTCACCTCCGAAGTCCATCCTCCTGCTCCGCCGGGCTGTCCCCCCGGACTCAGATATGTTCCTTGGACACAGCGCACCCCGCTCATACATGCCACTCACACCTCCCTAGGCACTGGCCACCCAGGGGCCGATGCGACTCTCTCGCTGCTAAAAGACCGCTTCTGGTGGCCCAACATGGCAGGAGATGTGAGAAGATTTGTCCGAGGTTGCACCGATTGCGCCATCTACAAAATGCCCCGACGTCTTCCCGCTGGCAAGCTCCATCCATTACCCATCCCAAACCGTCCCTGGTCACACCTAGGAGTGGACTTCATCACGGATCTACCCCCCTCGGATGGTAATACCTGTATTCTGGTCATTATTGATAGGTTCTCTAAATTCTGTCGACTCATCCCATTACAGGGTCTACCCACTGCCCTTAAAACAGCAGAGCTCCTATTCAATTGGGTCTTCCATCAATTCGGACTCCCCGAGGACATCGTTTCGGACCGTGGACCACAATTCATATCCCGGGTATGGAAATCCTTCTTTTCACTCCTAGGTGTGACTGTAAACCTCTCCTCAGGTTATCACCCACAATCCAACAGTCAGACAGAAAGGAAGATACAGGAAGTAGGTCGCTTCCTCCGGACCTTCTGCCATGGCCACCAGGACTCCTGGAACCAGTGCGTACTCGGTTACCAGCCCCCTCTCTTCTCTTGGTCTGGAGACTCCTCCGACATCCCTGCCGTTGACTACTGGTTCCGGGAGAGCGAGAGAGTCTGGGACGAGGCACACCATCACCTCCAACGGGCAGTGCGCAGACAGAAGATGGCAGCCGACATGCGTCGCACACCCACTCCCACCTACCAACCGGGACAGAAGGTCTGGCTGTCCACTCGCGACATCCAACTGCGCCTGCCCTGTAAGAAACTCTAAGAGTCCCAAATTCGTTGGCCCCTTTACCATCCAGGAACAAGTCAACCCAGTCAGTTATAGACTCCAACTCCCTCCTCAATACAAAATTCACCCAACCTTCCATGTCTCACTTCTAAAACCTTTTCACCCTCCTGTCTCCACAGAGCCTGGCCAGACAGAGGAACCCCCTCTCCCATTACTATTGGAGGAAGGAGCCGTCTACAAGGTGAAGGAGATCCTAGAATCCCGGTGACGTAGTGGGAGATTAGAGTACCTCATCGACTGGGAAGGTTACGGCCCAGAAGAACGTTCCTGGGTCCCTAGAGATGACATCCTAGACCCTATACTCCTAGAAGAATTCCATACCTCTCACCCAGATCGCCCTGCTCCCCGAGACCGAGGAAGACCACCACGTCGTCAGGGTAGTCGGCCCTCAGAAGCGGGCCCTGGAGGAGGGGGTACTGTCAGGCTCATCAGGTTGCACTCCCTCACCTGAATATTAATCACTAGCACCTGTTCACCATTCAATCACCAATCTTGCCCAGGACTATATAAGCACACACCTCGGATCATCAGTTGTCCGATCTCGTGACTGATCAGCGGAAGATTTCCCTGCTAAGTTACTTGAATTGACTCATACTAATACATACCTCTTGTGTTTACCTTCTCTCCAAGTGATCTGTCTTCTCTTCCCCGTGGCTCCAGTTACTCTCCTGTGTTGCTTTGATCAAGTACCTCTACTACTCACCATCGCCGAGGTGTGTGCTCACTATCCTCCACTCTGGTCACACCAACCGGCTACTCTGGTCATCCCATCCAGCAAGTGCATTACCTGATTGCAAGGATTCTCATTCCTATTCCATTTACTACTCATCCTCTGTCATATTCTGCCGGTCTCAATAAAATACCAGTTTCCACTAATCCTCTGTCGCCAGTCTGTTTGTTACTATTTTTAGGCCTGCCGTTATTATTTCTGAATGTAATAAAATGCAACTCTCACAAACTAAATTTATTTTTTAGCATGTTAAAAAAAAACAAAAGAAAATAGGTGATTAATTGGTTAAAATGTGTTAGGCCTATTGTGGGTTAACAAATTTACATTATATACTTAAGAACAGAGTATGGGCCTAATCTAGGCTATGTTATTAACTATTTACAAGTTTCGTGTATGTTTTTATCCACCTTTATTTTTCCATTGCATCCGAAAATGACTTTGTGCATCACATTCACCTCGCGCGCTCAATCTGCCTCCGCGATGCTCAGCTGTGGACGATTTCAAAATGTTTGATAGAAAGGTTGCTGTCACATTTTATACAGGAATTGTTTTAAAGTTGGTTTAATAGTATTGAAATTCAAGTTGAATGTAGTATAAATAAGGTTTTAATTGCTTAAATTATTTCTATGAAGTAATAAGTTAGCATGACTTTTTCATCATAGCATATTTTAACGAGCTGTATTCGTTTTCTGAAACCAAGCACCCACTTTTTTCTTTTTTAAATCTATTAATCGCTCGCATGTCTCCTACAACCTTTTTTTTTTTTTTAAGGAAGGTGCCGACAGGGAGTCAAAAGATAATAACATCTTCATTAGAGTTGCCAATTAACTTCAGAAATGGAAAATAAGGGCTAATAGAGGTTCTTTCTTTTATTATTTATTTATAATGTTTATTCTTGAAGAAAATAAGTATTTATTCTTTAATAAAATAAGGGACAGAATAAGGGATGATCCAGATATTTGTAATGTACAATAATATAGGCCTATACCTGCCTGCAGTTAAAAAGTTATCATATTTGTTTTGATTCACCCATTTATGTAGGCTACAATTATTCTAAAAATAAAAATACAAATAAATAATGTCATAAAAAATGCCATCGGCCTGAATAAATTTTACCATTATAGAGTTGGGGTAGTAATTTAGGAGGTGAAAATACAGTGAAATTACAAATGGCATGGGATTTTAAAGCATGACAACTGAAGGTCTATGAAACATTTCTATGATGCATTTTTTTTTAAACAATGGCACTTAAAGTTTTCAACTAAAATATTATTTCAACCATATAGCCTGTGAATAAATAACATGCATACTCTTCAATGAAAGAACACTGAGAGTGTAGGTTGCTTCTGGTGTTTGGATTTGTACTTCAATATAATGAGGTCCAAGTTTAAGAATAGCCTACACTAGTTTTTTTATTTTTTTTTTACTCTCTATTTAACAGCATTAGCTCAATGAAATACGTCTTCCTTCAGGTAGACTGAATGTTTTCCTGCCTTGCTAAATGTTGGGCTCATGATCAATGAGTTGTATTCGCTCAAACTGATTTTGTAAAATCAGAACGCTGATGGTGAAGCTGGGTCAGTTAGCGCAGCTGATGGAGGATTCTGCTTGGTCTTAAAGCCTTCCTCAAATGCCTACGATCACAAATAACAATGATTTTCGCTAAAATAATGATTAATTATCAATTGATAATTTGTTATTATTTTGGTCTAATGAAAATAATAATATGGGCTGCGAGAAAATAATGAATAAAAAGAGAACGGCTGCTCTGAGTGCAGGCATGTTTCAACCCAGTAACATGACAACACACCGTTCCTCACAGCCAAAAAACAGACCTAGTTCAGTTCAGCTGGAGGGGGTTGGGGTTTGGAGTAGTTCTGTATAGCTTGTGGGGGTTGAGATAAAGGTGTGAATTTCTTGCTCTTTCATATGGACAGTGTCTTATGAGGGTTTCAAACTTGCAGAACAGGTTTTATTGGTTTTAGAACAACTTTAAATAAAGGTTTGATCCACTTCACATGTTGACTACTGTATAGCGCAATAAAGTTTATTAGTTATTATAACTTAATATCAGAGGAAGTTGCCTTAACTCAAAAAAAAAAAAGATGCAAACTGTTGCATTGGGACTTTCAAAAAATCTGTTCCTCGCTCCAGTCAGAATAACACCGCACTGCTCATACTCTGCTCGGCAGCATGTCTCAAATGCGCGGGGGAGGGTTGAGCCCAATCAGAACTACGGGAGCCCTGAGTGGAGCGTCTGCGGTTTTATTTTGTTGCGTCCATACAATATTTTTTAGAGTGTGCAATATAAATTTTCACAGAATGTAGCCTATTCATAAACAATATATTGAACCATGTCAAGTTTTTCTAAAACCCAAACAGAGTCCAGACATCAGTAAAATATCCGTCTATGAACATGTTTTATAGGCTATTTTAGATTTGGGAATACACATGCATTACAGACATGACAAAAAACACCAGAGTTTTGGGAGACATTATATTTTGTAGACTTTATGTGATTTAAAAAAAACAAAACAAAAACACAATAACAGAAGAGAAGGCCATTCCAAAAACAAAAAATATTGACAATTTTATTAAAATTTTCGTTTTTGTGTTTCAGAGGAAAAATCAGTGTTAAGGCATCTCTCCATTACAGACCGTTCTGAAAGAAGAATTTATGCAAACGCGTATAAATGCTTTACAAACTTTAACAGAGATGTCTAGAGGGTATTTAATAGGTCTGCCCCCACGTAAGATTTTTCTAGTTACTAATCGTTCATTTGTCATTATTCAACTAATCGCAGGTTTATATTAAATTTACATCTATAATCCATAATGAGCCTTAATATATTCCGCGCTCAAGCACATGCATTAAGTTTGCCACAAAGCACCGGCAGAAGTAGTCTAATAATTGTGAAAAAGGAGACATGTTAATTATTTATTAATAGACAAATGTTTTCTTGTCGGCTGCAAGATGAAATTCACAGTGCTGGCTCTCTCCACATGGACGCGCCCTTAGAGAGAAATGCAGCCTTCACAGATTACATAATGCTTTCGTTATGAATTGATTTGTTTAAAAGCAATTTCAAGCTTTCTGTAGATATATTTCTCATGTATGTGAAACACCCCAATTTTCAGTTATTTCATTATTAGGAAAAAAAATACGTGATCGAGAGGGCGCCTCCCTGTCATGGATGCACATTAATAATTTTCACACAAACACTTGAATATGAATAATAATTCACATTTTGCATATGCATTACAAAGTAAATATTTTTTTTTTACATGCAATTATCCAAAATGAAACCAAACAAGATTTGTTATGAAGATAAAATATGTAGACAAATAAGAATACATGCTGCATGTGCACTCAGCATCATGCGCGCCGAGCAAATCTTGCACTGATATTTTACGGAATATTATACAAACCTGCATTTAAATGTGGCTGCAATTTATTTATTTAATTTTTCTTTTTTTTACTTAAATTATATGAAAGCAAGTTAAGAAAGCCCCCTTTAAAATCACTGGAGTTGTCAGTTATTGAAAGTCTTTTTTACATCGTGTGTATTTTGTTGATTATAATGAGAGAACGAGTATAAACGTGAAGACGTTTTATTAATCAGTCTATTCTTTAGAGTTTCAATGATTTAGTTAAATCGTGCAGGTTTAATTTATTCGTTTCTTGTTTTAATTAGGCCTAATAATGGGAGCAAAATTATACAGTGCCTCACGTTTTACTAAAATAAAGAAAATAATTTATAAAACACGCAAGCCTAGCTCACAATAGGCTACCACTTTTAATGCTCCGATGCAAAGTAAACCACAATTTCTTTTGAATAATATAACACATAATTCATATTATATAAATAATACTGCACACTATTTAAATGTGTCAAATCTAAAATATGGTGTAATACTGTGCAGTTTAAAGAAAATATAAGCACGGGCTCAGTGTTTTTCTTTCATTTTCCCCAACTGCTGACGTCTATTTGCGAAAATGTGCTTTGATGCGCTTGTTTGAAAACTTGTGGTTAAAACGCCACTCAGCGGTCAAAAGCTGCCAATGCACTTAGCAGACGCGCCGGCGGCAGTACGTGCGGCTGTAGAACCACCATTTTGGATGGCCACCTACTGTAGTTACTTTTTTTTAAGAATAGAATTAGAATAGAGAGTGCAAGAGTTAGAGGGTCAAATAATGATGGAAGATATGTGTTTTTAGCCGATTCTTTAAGATGGCTAAGGACTCAGCTGCTTGGATTGAGTTGGGCAGGTCAGTCCACCAGGAGGTAACATTTAATTTAAAAGTCCGTAAAAGTGACTTTGTGCTTCTTTGGGATGAAACAATCAAGCCATGTTCACTTGCAGAATTAATCTTGCTGCCGCGTTCTGGATTAATTGTAAAGGTTTGATAGAACTGGCTGGAAGACCTCCAAAGAGAGCATTGCAATAGTCCAGCCTGGACCGAACACTACCTTGAACAAGGAGTTGTGCAGCATGTTCCGAAAGAAAGGGCCTGATCTTCTTGATCTTGAATAAAGCTAATCTGCAGAGCTGGACAGTTTTAGCAATGTGGTCGGAGAAATCAATCATAACTCCAAGGTTTCTGGCTGTTTTTGAAGGCGTTATGGTTGATGTGCCTAACTGGATGGTGAAATTGTGATGAAACAATGGGTTTGCTGGAACCACAAGCAGTTCTGTCTTAGCAAGGTTGAGTTGAAGGTGATGGTCCTTCATCCAGCAAGAAATGTCTGTTAGACAAGCTGCGAACAGCTATCGTCGGATCATCAGGATGGAATGAGAGGTAGGGTTGAGTGTCATCAGCATAGCAGTGGTATGAAAAGCCATGATTCTGACTGATAGAACCTAATGATGCCATGTAGACAGAGAAGAGAAGTGGTCCAAGAACTGAGCCCTGATGCACCCCAGTAGTTACAGTAGATATTGCGACTTGGACACCTCACCTCTCCAAAATACTTTGAAGGGCCTATCTGATAGGTAAGACTCATACCACTGGAGTGTGGTTCCTGAGATGCCATTTGCTAATAAGGTTGACAGGAGGATCTGGTGGTTAACCGTGTAAAAAGCAGTGGACAGATCAAGCAAGATAAGTACTGAAGATTTGGATTCCGCTCTTGCCATTCTTAGGGCTTCAACAACTAAGAGCAAGGCAGTCTCGGTTGAATGTCCACTTCTGAAGCCAGATTGGTTGCTGTCAAGCAGGTTGTTCTGTGTGAGAAAGGCAAAGACTTGCTTGAGAAGGAATGATGAATGAGTGTATTTTTGCTGGTAATATGTGCTTGACAGATTGTGGTGTAGAAAATTGTGCACTGATGTTTTTAATTTTATTAATGAAAAATGCGGCAAAGTCATCAGCTATTAGAGTTGATGCAGGAGGGGGAGGAGGAGGACAAAGGAGCGAGGAAAATGTTTTAATGACCATGCGAGAGTTGAGAGACGAATTGTTAATTTTGTTATGGTGGTATGTCACTTCACAATCTAATAAATCTATAAAACAATAATAACACAACAAATGGAAGCGTAAGCGTAAGTTCTACTAGGAAGACTAAATGACACGTCACATTCTAATTAAGGTCTAAACCAATCGGATCTCAACACGAGGTATATAAAAACGCACTACTTGCATCTCATTTTGTCTGCAGATACTGCCGCTGACGTTCAGCGTCTTATCCAAACCAAATGTCACAGCAACCTAGTCGTAGTTTGTGATTACTCCGAATCAGATGACGATATTGCGCTACCATCTCCGGCGGCTACCAGGCGTAGCATTCGTCTCCAAAACCGCGATTCTCCATGGACCCAGTGGTCTTCAGAAAGGATTATTAATACACTCCAGGCGGCCGGCATTCCTATCAACCAAGATCTATCAAGAGATGATCTGGTCCTTCTGGCATTTAACACGCTGGGTTCCCCACCCGAGTCACCTGCAGATACAGCTCAGTCATTTTCAGCAACGTCAGGGCAATCCAAAACAACTGGAAGGAAGAGGTCAGCTAAATCTTCTTCTCACCCCGCCCAGTTAAGAAACACATGACATTCGCGCAGGCATCGCAACCTCCGACCAATTACGGTGCCGTCGATGCCAATACTCAACTTATTCAGGCTGTCAAAAGCCTTTCAGATACTGTTAAGGTTCTAGAATCGAAAATGGCCATCTTCGAGAATGCCGTCGCCGGTTGCGCTCCAGGTTCTACTCCACCCTTTTTGAGTTCAGTCTTCCCTACGGCTCCTCATCATGCTTCCGGATCCAACGACCAAATAAGTGCCCCCTCTACATCCCATGGAGTACAGGCACCTAACCAGTCGGCTAGCACTTCAAGCCAGGACATCAATGCCCCACTATCGTCGTCACATTATAATCTATCTACTGCAGTTCCGGCACAAGCATACGGTAGGCGTTTCGTTTCACCCGCTGCAGTAACAGTGTCACCCCTAACAAGACAAAATATTATTCAAGGAAAAGACATTAACCTAGCTTCATTGCTGCTTCCTTCACCTGCAATAGACCGTCAAATGGTCGACTGCGGCGACGTGGCAGTATACCTCAAAACGTCTGATCCCAGACTGCCTGCAACGGAACCTCTCATTCGGCGAATTCGTAATTGCGTTCGGTATCTACAGAGATGTCTTATGTGAAGTGTTTCCTAAACGCAGAGAGGAATTAGACCTTTATTTGGCCATGATGGCAGATTTCAATCAAAGGTACGGGGGTACGCTATTCTACGAATATCATAAATCCCTCTCTGCAAAGTCTGCATCTCTCATTACTCTATTCAACTCAAGACTCGACTGGTCAGTCACGGGATACTGAACTCTTAGTTCGTCACTTCGGAGGCCAGAAAATTTCGGCATGTCTCATCTGCAGCTCGCACGGTCACTCTGCACATTTTTGCCCTAAGACTTACAATAAAAAAGATACAGACGCTGTCCATGGTCCCGCAGAAGTAAGCAAAATGTCAGATGCTAGAGGGCGTCCCATTACTAAATTCAACGGTTTTTCTTTATGCAATAATTTCAATGAATCTGTGTGTTCCTTCCCTAACTGTAAATTTGCTTATATATGTAGCTTCTGCAAGGATCCTCACCCGAAATCGGTTTGCCCACGGCGGTTCAAGCCTCCTCCCAGAGTGAAAGACTCTACTCGGAAAAAAATTCTGAGTGGTCACCCATCCACTCCTATCAATGTCTCAGTACTCTCTTCTTATCTCTTTTCTCACCCTGATCAGCTTTTTGCGGATTTCTTAATCACTGGCCTTTCTCAAGGGTTTCGAGTAGGAGTTCTTTCCCCTCTATCTACTACTTTCGTAGCGAAAAATTTACAGTCTGCTCTAAATGAACCAGAGGTGGTCTCCTTTTTGCTCGAAAAAGAGGTAAATAAAGGTTACGTAATCGGTCCTCTCTCTTCTCCTCCATTTAGTCCCTTTAGGGTTAATTCGCTCGGAGTTGCTACCCGCAAATATTCAGGGAAAAAACGGTTGATTTTCGACATGTCTTCTCCCCATTCTGATTCTATCGCTAGTGTTAACGAATATATTCCCTCCGAGCCTTTTTCTCTGCATTACGCTTCGGTTGATAACGCTATTCAGTTCATCAAATTAGCCGGCCAAGGTGCTTGGCTGGCTAAAGCAGATATCACGGATGCTTTTAAAATTATACCAATTCATCCCTCTGATTGGGCTCTCTTTGGCGTAAAAATGGAAAGCAAAATTTTACTTCGCAGTAAGACTCGCGTTCGGATGCCGGAGCAGTCCTAAAATTTTTAACTGTCTCTCAGAAGTGCTGTGCTGGATCCTGTTGAACGTATGTAAGCTCCCCTTCGTCTTGCACTTACTGGACGATTTTTTTGCTGGTCGATTTTCCTTCTCCTAAAACTCTAGTCCTCGACACACTTAAGCGGGTTTTTAGTGACGCCGGCGTTCCCCTATCTAAAGAGAAAACAGTGGGCCCATCAACATCTCTCGAATTCCTGGGCATCTTATTAGATACGCAAAAAATGCAAGCCTCTCTCCCAATCGAGAAGCTCCTTAGAATTAGATCAATCATGGAGAACTTTTTGTCGCTACGCACCGTTTCAAAACGTGACATGCTTTCTCTTCTCGGTCATCTAAATTATGCCATGAGCATAATTCCCCAAGGCAGATCTTTTATATCTCGTCTGTTAACTTTGGCTCATTCAGTACCGAACCTACACGATTTGATTCGCTTAGACGAAGGATGTTTATCCGATCTCAAATTCTGGACTCTGTTGCTAAATAATTGGAACGGCATCTCTTTTTTTCTACAATGACGTTTCAGAATCGTCTAATGAATTACAACTTTTCACAGACGCTGCACCTTCTATAGGTTTTGGGGGGTTTTTCAAAGGGCATTGGTTCGCCGAAAACTGGCCTAATGATTTTCCTAAACTATCATCCGGTTTTGTCTCATCGGCTCTTCACGAAATCTATCCTATCGCGATAGCTAGTATTCTTTGGGGCGCAGCTTGGTCCCGCAAGCATATAATTATGTTTTGCGATAATGAAGCCACAGTTGCCATTATCAATAAAGGGAGATCTAATTGTCCTCTGATCATGTCAATTCTGCGAAGACTGACTTGTCAGTCAGTCATTCACAATTTTATTTTTAAAGCTATTCACATTCCTGGTCACTGCAATATGATAGCTGATGCACTTTCTCGTTTTCGTTTTCAGGTGTTCAGACGTCTATGCCCATCAGCCGAGCAGGATCCTACTCCCTGCCCAAACCTTTCAGAAATTCTGCTAAATTAGATCCCTCCTTTGACGATCTTCTCAATTCGGCCAGACATTATATCACTAAAGGCGTTGCTCCATCTACCCTGAAAGCTTATACATCGGCTTGGTCTCTGTTCGTGACTTTTTGTCTCTCATTTAGGAAACCAGTTTTTCCTATCCTTATTACAACCGTCTGCTCGTTTCTAGTTTACAACTTCGAAACAAGAAATTTAAAGATATCCTCTATCAGGAAACTGCTCGCAAGCATTCAGTTTTTTGCCAGATATCATAACCCCGATTATCCAAGTCTTTTTAACGTCCCAGCCGTGCGGTTGCTCCTTAAAGGCATAACAAAATCATCGGCCAAAACCCATGATAAACGCTTACCCATTACTTTCTCGGTCTTACAACAGCTAATAACGTCACTACGCAACGGTTCATTTTCTAATTACATTAACGTCCTCCTAGAAGCTTTGTTCCTAACAGCTTTCTATGGTTTCATGCGTCCAGGGGAATTCACGTCCGAATCGAAGCATTTCGAATCCTCACGAGATCTGTCTCTTTCAGACGTTCGCTTTTCACCTAATTTCTTTACTATTTTCCTTAAGCACTCTAAGAACGACTCTATGGGATCAGGAGTATCTCTGTCGCTATATAAAAATGATAACCAGTTTTGCCCTTACTCCTCCATGATTAAATACCTAAAAATTCGTCTCCGCACTTCTCTCCAATCTCCTCTATTTATTCTACCTAACGGCGCTCCCATAACTAAGGTCTGGTTCAGCTCTCATTTAGCTACGGTTTTAAAAAACTGCGGCCTGTCTCCACTTCAATACACCGGACATTCCTTTAGGATTGGCGCGGCCACTACTGCTGCTGAGCACGGAATTCCAACATCAACAATCAAGTTACTGGGAAGATGGTCGTCCTCAGCATTCGAGTCCTACATTAGACCCGAACAGAAATTCATCTCGAAGGCTCAGCAAATAATTTCAAGACGTTCTCAAGGTGATCTATTTGCAAATACTGGTGGTGGTGAAATACTATTCATATCCCCTTTCTCAAAAATCGTTATTACCTGTGGCTTAACTTAGACTTCTTCTGTGACTTCCCTTCCGTTTGCCTATCTAAGTGCCATTTCATTCTGCAGCCTGTTTCTCTGGCCTTCACCTCGCAGCCCGCCGGGGCCGTTCCTATCTGTGGCCCGCCGGGGTCGTTCCTATCTGTGGCCCGCCGGGGCCCCTATCACTGTCTGGCCTATCGTGGCCCCTATCACTGTCTGGCCTATCGTGGCCCCTATCACTGTCTGGCCTATCGTGGCCCCTATCACTGTCTGGCCTATCGTGGCCCCTATCACTGTCTGGCCTATCGTGGCCCCTATCACTGTCTGGCCTATCGTGGCCCCTATCACTGTCCGGCCTATCGTGGCCCCTATCACTTTCGGGCTATCGCGACCTCTCTCTCTGAGGCTCTGCGCTCTATTTTCCTTACATATAAGCTTATACTTAAAGCTATAATCTGATGTTGTATTTTTTTGTCTGGCTAATTATCTTAATTTATTTCTTTCATTCACGTTCCAGGACCAGTATTTCCAGGAAATACTTCATCTAGGTGCGTATTACATTTCTCTTACTTTCTTTTGGGGTAGGCTCCGCCCTGCCTTCGTCTTCGGCAGGATTAGCTGGTATCCACAATCTTCAGATCCACGCTACGGATGGGGCCTACGCCAAATTAAATCTCTACTATTAAGAAAAAAAAAAACTCAACATTATAAACAACTCCTAAACCAATCTGATATAAATGGAAGCGTAAGCGTAAGTTCTACTAGGAAGACTAAAATGACACGTCACATTCTAATTAAGGTCTAAACCAATCGGATCTCAACACGAGGTATATAAAAACGCACTACTTGCATCTCATTTTGTCTGCAGATACTGCCGTTGACGTTTCCCTCCATCCTCCCCACCACCACCAGGTCGGCCCTGTCTATGCGGGGGGTAGGCTCCGCCCTGCCTTCGTCTTCGGCAGGATTAGCTGGTATCCACAATCTTCAGATCCACGCTACGGATGGGGCCTACGCCAAATTAATTCTGTTTTGTTTTGTAAATAAATACTTCAGTCTTATCTACACCTCCTTAGTCTTTCTGGTAGAAATAAATACACTTACGATCTGCTTTTAACTTCCACTGATTAACTGCTTCTCTCAAAGAGTATTTCTTTACACTGTCTTTGCTAACACTTGAACACACTTTACTGTTTATCACAACAAAGCTCTTAGCAAGCGCATGACACTGACAAGGTATGCGATAGAGTACAAGACCAAACGCAGCACAGTAAACAAACAAGTGTTTCCTAGCAACAACAACTGCGCTAAACACTAATGAGGCAAGAAATAAATACACTTAGTAAATAAATAAATACACTTACTAAATACTTAATAAATGCATTTACTGATTACAATTAATTGTATTTCTATCTATAACTTGTAACTGAATCTAATTTGTAACCATTCGAATATTTTGAAGAAGTGCTGTTGGAGCTATGAAACAAAATGTTTACATGACAATGTTCATATAATATGATCATTTTACTGAATTATAATGTTATAATTAAGAAGAATGTTTGTGCTATGTTTAATGTATGAGCTTTTATAATCACTTGTCCTGTCCTGATGGTGTCAGTTATATTTTTATACCAAGCAAAAGGCGTAGCAATAGAGTTTTCTTTTTTTTCTTTTTTAAAGTATGATTTTCTTACTAACTTTTTTTAATTGTTTCATTGTTGTTTGCTTCTACCCACAGAGTAAAGACATGTTTTTGCTTCCACTAAAAATAGGCATTTACAACATGGTATAATAAATTATCTGTTTGGTATTTTGGGGGATGGATTTTTGTTTTAGTATACCAATGGTAAAATCAGCGTAGCTCAGATTTGCCAAAATGGCACTACACTGATTTGGAGAGACACAGAGGAGAGGAATTGTTGAATAAAGTCATGATTTTTGAAAGTATTCTCTTCGCTTCATAACGTTACGCTTGAATCACTGATGGCAGATGGACTATTCTGATGATGCTTTTCATACTTTCCTGGACCTTGACAGTGTTATTTATTTGCCAGTCTATGGGACAGTCTCAAGCCTACTGGTTTTCATCCAAAATGTCTGAAATTGTGTTCCGAAGACAAACTAAGCTTTTATTGTTATATTTATTATCTCAACTGAATTGAGGTAATTTGTTCTATAATTTGTTCTATAATTTTATTACTGACTGTGTACTTGTCCCTTTTTGTAAATTCAATTCCGTTTGAAATCAAATTTGAAATCATGCTTTTGCTCTAAGCTTTTGCAACAAAGTTAACCTATTTTAAAGACACATAGAATGAGCAAATGTTTAAGACTGAGATTTTTGTAATGGTAATTGATCAATATTTATGTGTATGTACATAAAAAGCCTACATTAAAATCTGTTCATCATATAAAGCAAACGTGTCTTTTTAGAAGACTTGGATTAAACCACTTAAAGCTTGAAATAATGATTGCCTTGAAAAAAAATGGATGATATTAAAATGGCATTATACAGTATGTGGAAGCTTTGCCAATGGTATTGAAAATGATTCGTCAATCATCATGAAATCAAAAATGAGCCTACTTTCTTTTTTAGTGCACATTACTAGTCTTGTGGTGAACAATTAAACCATGGAAGTCAATACACAGAGAAAAAAAACCTGAAAATTTTGCTTGTGCACTGGAATGGCATTCTTGCTCTGATGACGTCAGTTTGACAGCTTGGGGAAAATATGATGTAAGGACTGATGTATCCGGGTCTATGCCTCTACTCATTTCACTTTAGAATACTATCCCAGCAGCCATTTTTGAGCACCATTTAATTAATATTACATATTTAAGCTAAGCATTTAAAAAATTGCTGTGCACACTACAGTCTCCGTGCTTACAATGTCTTGGACACTAATATTTTAACTTGAATCACTGTCTGGCCATCTGGGATTTTAGTATGGAGATAAAGGGGTTATAATTTTTCAGTATTACATGACATCATGGGTGTATATTAGCACAGTTTGAGGGTTTCTTGGGGTTTTCTTCATTAGGACCCAGAAGTGGGGAAGCATGATGTCAGCCTCGCCCTTTATTCAGTATTCCGTTTCACTTGGGTTAAGGCTAGAAGCACACTGTACAACAATAATTAATATTTTAATTATAATTAATATTTTTTGCATTATTGTAAGGGGTAGGTTTAGGGTTGGGGTAGGTGTAGAGGTAGAACTTAATAAAAAACAATCTAATTGATAGAAAATTAAACTTTTACTTAAGTACTGTTTTGGCACCAGTACCTTTACTTGTAATTGAGTTTTATTTCAGCAAATTTTCAGTACTCTTTCCACCACTGACTTCATCTTTCATTTTAAATTATTACAATTAATCTATAAATTCAATTATATTAATGTGATTATTGTTATCTACATGTTATCACATTAAATCATTTACACTGAAAAAATACAACTGCATTGAATAATGTTATGAGATTGTTTTAAGTATTTTTTGGAATATACAAACAAGAAATTATGCTTTTAAACTAAATTAAAATGCCACTAGGTACCAGTAGTTAGCTTTTAATGAGTGAGTCACTGAGTTGTTCATTTAAGCGATTCGTTCAAACGGCTGATTCATCATATGTTTATGCATGGGCTAATGAAACTTTGACTCAACCGATTTGTTCAGAACACAGAATCATTCAGCAATGAATGGGCTGGTTGCTGTGAGATGCGCTGTTTCCACCTAAAATGTAAGTGACCTAATATAGGGCTGTACAGTGCGACATATATTTCATATGCTGCGAGAAAACTAGCCTGTGCGATTATTAAATTTACCATTCTGTAAGCTATTACAGAACTCGTTAATTACAGACTGATCTCGAATCTACCTTTTCTCTCCGAGATACTAGAAAAGGTAGTATTATCACAATTATATTCCTTCTTAGAGATAAATGATATATGTGAGGATTTCCAGTCAGGATTTAGACCGTCAAAACATAACAATTTGAAAAACTAGCGGAATGCATAGTCCGTATAAAAAACTGGATGAGGAGTAATTTCTTACTCTAAATTCTGAAAAAATTATATGTTAATTATAGGACCTAAAATTCTGCATGTAAAAACAGAACACTGTCTAAGACTTGATGGCTGCTCTGTCAATTCTTCATCATCAGTTAGGAACCTAGATGTGCTATTTGATAGCAATCTTTCCTTAGAAAGCCACATTTCTAGCATTTGTAAAACTGCATTTTTCCATCTCAAAAATATATCCAAATTACGACCTATGCTCTCATTGTCAAATGGAGAAATGTTTATTTGTGCATTTATGACCTCAAGGTTAGATTGTTGCAATGCTTTATTGGGTGGTTGGTCTGCATGCTTAATAAACAAACTCCAGCTGGTCCAAAATGCAGCAGCTAGAATTCTTACTAGAACCAGGAAGTATGACCATATTAGCCCAGTTCTGTCAACACTGCACTGGCTACCTATTAAACATCACATAGATTTTAAAATCTTGCTTATTACTTATAAAGCCCTGAATGGTTTAGCACCTCAGTATTTGAACGGGCTCTTGTTACATTATAGTTCTCCACGTCCGCTGCATTCTCAAAACTATGGCAATTTGATAATACCTAAAATATCCAAATCAACTGCAGGCAGCAGATCCTTTTCCTATTTAGTGCCCAAACTCTGGAATAACCTACCTAACATTGTTCGGGAGGCAGTCACACTCTGCCAGTTTAAATCTAGATTAAAGACCCATCTCTTTATCCTGGCTTACACATAACAAACTAACACATTTCTAATATTCAAATCCGTTAAAGGATTTGTAGGTTGTATTAATTAGGTCAACTGGAACCGGGAACACTTACCATAATAACTGATGTACTCGCTAAATCGTTAGGAGAGTGGCATCTACACTAATATTAGTCTGTTTCGCTCTTATTCCGAGGTCACCCTTGCCACCAGATCCAGTCTATATCCAGATCAGATGGTCACTGCAGTCACCTGGATCCAGTACGTATTCAGCCCAGATGGTGGATCAGCACCTAGAGAGCCTCTACAGCCTGAAAGTCAGCAGAAACCAGGACAACTAGATGATACCCAGCTACCCTGTAAAGACCTTGTCTCAGATGGCCAGTTGAGTCCTCTGCACAATGGGACTTTGCTGCAGACTGGAATTGAACTGCTGGTTTCATCTGGCCAGAGGAGAACTGTCCTCCTGACTGAGCCTGGTTTCTCCTCAGGTTTTTTCTCCATTGTGTCACTGATGAAGTTTTGGTTTCTTGCCGCTGTTGCTTAGTTGGGGACACTTGATTTCCAGAGATATTGTTGACTTGATTGCACAGATACTATTTAAACTGAACTGAGCTGGATGATGACATAACTGAATTAAATGATGAACTGCCTTTAACTGAAAAATTAGAGTTTATTATTGTTATTTTGCATTATTGATAGGGATGCTCCGATCCGCCTTTTTTGTTTCCGATACCGATACCAAAGATTCAGTAATGGCCGATACAGAGTACCAATCCGATACTAAAGTAAAATATTAAAAGTGCTGAATTACCCTAATAAACAGTATGGATCATTGTGCAAGGCATCAGGTTTGACTTAAAAAAATTCTAACCTTGTAAAACAAAATAACAAACACAAATTTAGTGAATTATTTATTAAACCAGCACCAGTGCAAAATGTGTTAATAAAAGTTCACTAGCTTGCACTTAACATTCAAAATTAAAGTGCAAATAGGAATGTAACATCCAATACAAAAAAAGAGGTTTAAAACAACAGCTTCAATAGCTTTCACTTAACATTCAAAATTAAAGTGCAAATAGGAATGTAACATTTAATAGAAAAGCAGCTGAATAAAACAACAGCTTTACTATCTTGGTAAACGTGTACAAATGGATCTTGGTAGATATTCAAAATAAACAGGAGTCAGCTCTTTGTAATGCTTTAGTGCAAATAAAATTTTACATCCAACACAGAAGCAGATGATTAAAACACTTAGCTTCCCTAGCTTGGTAAAACTGCACAAGTAAAACTGCTGCTGTTTCTGCCTGGGAGGCTTTTTCTGGTGGCTCCAAAATTTCTGATGCCAAATCTGTGGTGGTCCTCAAGTCTTCCTCCAGTTCTTTGGCCAGTGCATCTTTTCCATGCTTTGCAGACTCTGCACTGGTAAAGAATCTGAAAAAAATGACATACAGGTCCTTCTCAAAAAATTAGCATATTGTGATAAAAGTTCATTATTTTCCATAATGTAATGATAAAAATTAAACTTTCATATATTTTAGATTCATTGCACACCAACTGAAATATTTCAGGTCTTTTATTGTTTTAATACTGATGATTTTGGCATACAGCTCATGAAAACCCAAAATTCCTATCTCAAAAAATTAGCATATCATGAAAAGGTTCTCTAAACGATCTATTAACCTAATCATCTGAATCAAATAATTAACTCTAAACACCTGCAAAAGATTCCTTAGTCTTTTAAAAAACTCCCAGCCTGGTTCATTACTCAAAACCGCAATCATGAGTAAGACTGCCGACCTGACTGCTGTCCAGAAGGCCATCATTGACACCCTCAAGCGAGAGGGTAAGACACAGAAAGAAATTTCTGAACGAATAGGCTGTTCCCAGAGTGCTGTATCAAGGCACCTCAGTGGGAAGTCTGTGGGAAGGAAAAAGTGTGGCAAAAAACGCTGCACAACGAGAAGAGGTGACCGGACCCTGAGGAAGATTGTGGAGAAGGACCGATTCCAGACCTTGGGGGACCTGCGGAAGCAGTGGACTGAGTCTGGAGTAGAAACATCCAGAGCCACCGTGCACGTGCGTGTGCTTTTGAACCAGAAACAGCGGCAGAAGCGCCTGACCTGGGCTACAGAGAAGCAGCACTGGACTGTTGCTCAGTGGTCCAAAGTATCTTTTTTCGGATGAAAGCAAATTTTGCATGTCATTCGGAAATCAAGGTGCCAGAGTCTGGAGGAAGACTGTGGAGAAGGAAATGCCAAAATGCCTGAAGTCCAGTGTCAAGTACCCACAGTCAGTGATGGTCTGGGGTGCCATGTCAGCTGCTGGTGTTGGTCCACTGTGTTTTATCAAGGGCAGGGTCAATGCAGCTAGCTATCAGGAGATTTTGGAGCACTTCATGCTTCCATCTGCTGAAAAGCTTTATGGAGATGAAGATTTCGTTTTTCAGCACGACCTGGCACCTGCTCACAGTGCCAAAACCACTGGTAAATGGTTTACTGACCATGGTATTACTGTGCTCAATTGGCCTGCCAACTCTCCTGATCTGAACCCCAAAGAGAATCTGTGGGATATTGTGAAGAGAAAGTTGAGAGACGCAAGACCCAACACTCTGGATGAGCTTAAGGCCGCTATCGAAGCATCCTGGGCCTCCATAACACCTCAGCAGTGCCACAGGCAGATTGCCTCCATGCCACGCCGCATTGAAGCAGTCATTTCTGCAAAAGGATTCCCGACCAAGTATTGAGTGCATAACTGAACATAATTATTTGAAGGTTGACTTTTTTTGTATTAAAAACACTTTTCTTTTATTGGTCGGATGAAATATGCTAATTTTTTTGAGATAGGAATTTTGGGTTTTCATGAGCTGTATGCCAAAATCATCAGTATTAAAACAATAAAAGACCTGAAATATTTCAGTTGGTGTGCAATGAATCTAAAATATATGAAAGTTTAATTTTTATCATTACATTATGGAAAATAATGAACTTTTATCACAATATGCTAATTTTTTGAGAAGGACCTGTAGAATTTTAGCCGACAATGTTTTCTGGAAGTATTCCTGAGCCCATGTTGTGATTTCCATTACAGTAGCATTTCTGTATGTGATGCAGTGCTGTCTAAGGGCCCGAAGATCACGGGTTTTCCGTCCTTGACCCTTACGCACAGAGATTGTTCCAGATTCTCTGAATCTTTGGATGATATTATGCACTGTAGATGATGATGATAACTTCAAACTCTTTGCAATTTTGCTCTAAGAAACTCCTTTCTGATATTGCTCCACTATTTTTCGTGGCAGCATTGGGGCATTGATGATCCTCTGCCAATCTTGACCTCTGAGAGATAATGCCACTCTGAGAGGCTCTTTTTATACCCAATCATGTTGCCAATTAACCTAATAAATTGCAAATTGGTCCTCCAGCTGTTCTTTATATGTACATTTAACTTTTCCGGCCTCTTATTGCTACCTGTTCCGACTTTTTTGGAATGTGCAGCTCTCATGAAATCCAAAATGAGTCAATATTTGGCATGACATTTCAAAATGTCTCACTTTCAACATTTTATATGTTATCTATATTCTATTGTGAATAAAATATAAGTTTATGAGATTTGTAAATTATTCCATTCCTTTTTTACTCACAATTTATACAGTGTCCCAACTTTTTTGGAATCGGGTTTGTAAAATAATTATTAATTTTTCATAGTCTTACCTGTCTTTGTATCTTGGGTCCAGCAGTGTTGAAAGTGCATAAAAGGTTCATCTTCCACTGTGCTGGAGCATTTGTCGATGGCCTCTAGGAGGGTCTTTTTCATGGTTTTAATCCCAGCGTCAGCCTCGGTTTCCATGGAGAGGACACGTTTGAGAACAGTGACACTTGGGATAACATCAGTAGCAGAGGCAGTGGCAGAACTCACCTCCCTAGTAAACTCCTCAAATGGTTCAAGGCAGGTCTTTGTTTTTTCAAGCAAGTTCCACTGGTCTGCCGTGAGTGTTGTGGGTAGGTCATGGTCAGCACCATAGGCACGCTTTTGTTCCAGCAGACTCTCTATCATGAAATAGGTGCTATTCCACCTTGTTCTCACATCTAGCTGGAAGCGTTTTGGATCCATGTTCATCTCGAGCTGGATATCTTGCAGCCGGAAATATGCAAGAGGAGGATGTTTAAAATGCCCTCTGCAGTCGATTAACGCGTATACGCGTTTTGGGGTATTTTCTCCTGATAACCCCGAAAAGAACTTAAATTACACTTTCAGTTTTGATCGTACAGATAAGAGCAATACATCAATCGAATCTGTAAAGGGTCTACTTTTTTTTTGTATACAGACATAATAACAACAAAACTTTGTGCACTTATAAAATAAAGATAACAAACAAGGTGTGCTGTCTGCATCCTTTGTCTGCGCTGATCTTCAGTTACAAATGCGTCATTAAAATGAACTGTAACTCAGTGAATACTTAACGAAGAGACATGAGAGAGATATCTATTGAAAGTCTGACATGTCTACTTTTAAACTAAACAGGTGCTGCTGAAAACAAATATTCTGTGATAAAGTAATCCATATGAAAACAACGCGATGTCCGTTTTTCACGTCTCCCTTCATTATCTTCTAATGTGACCACGCCCCTGCGCCGAGCACGCTTTTCAGATTCAAATGTTTCACTGAAGCGTGCGGCTTTTGAATACGCCCACACAACAGAAGACAACGCAGCAAGATTGTTCTTCAAGTTTTTTTTTATTTTACTGTTTGCTTCGCGATGAGAGGAATCACCACCCTCAGAACATTTACTTTGAGGTGGAACTTGTTGGCATAGCTGTTGTAAAATACTTCCAAACCATGGATGTTTTAGCTCGCTCCATGCTCTTAGCTGCTCTATGCTCCATATGCTAGCTTGTTTACCCGCCTGCAGAGTACGTTGCTAGTGCATGATGTCACATGCTGCGCCCAGCACAGCCGTGCGATGCAAAAGCGTTCAAGAGCCAACGTCTCCGTAAACTTTTAAATCACCTTGAAGGAATTTGATGTCAGATTGGGCCAGTTGTCATTGATACCCAATCTAGAATTTTATTCAATATCGACGCCGATACCCGATACAAATATCGGATCGGAGCATCCCTAATTATTGAGACACTATTTTCCTAATTAATTCACCCCAAAAAGATGTGATGTGATTGAGGATTTGAGATTTGGATTTCCTCAGAAAAAAAGAATGAAGCACTTTATTCAGCAGAGATCATAAACATGAGTAAGTCTCTTTTTATTTATTTATATACTTGTACTATTTTTCACATAACGAGTAAACATTTTACTAGTTAGACTTTTTCCAAAGACTGAAAAAAGTCAGTTACTTTGACACAATCTGTATTATTAAAAGCGCTATATAAATAAAGATGACTTGACACTGTAGCATGCATGCGATACAGTTTTGCATGTTCATAACACAGCCTCTTTATAATAATAATAATAATTCCTTACATTTATATAGCGCTTTTCTGGGCACTTAAAGCGCTTTACATAGAAGGGGGTAATCTCCTCAACCACCACCAGTGTGCAGCATCCATCTGGATGATGACACGGCAGCCATATTGCCTGGAGTATGAGTAATGAAGTATTGAAGTATTGGAGACAGAGTAATGAAGCCAATCAGTGTATGTGGATGGTAATGGTTAGGAGGCCATGATGGTCAGAGGGCAATGGGCGAATTTGGACAGGATACCGGGGTTACACCACTACTCTTTATCGAAGGACATCCTGGGGTTTTTAATGACCACAGAGAGTCAGGTCCTCGGTTTAACGTCTCACCCGAAAGACGGTGCTTTTTGACAGTATAGTGTCCCCATCACCACACTGGGGTGTTAGGACCCACACAGACCACAGGGTGAGCACCCCCTGCTGGCCTCACTAACACCTCTTCCAACAGCAACTTTGTTTTCCCAGGAGGTCTCACATCCAGGTACTGACCAGGCTCAACCCTGCTTCGCTTTAGTGGGCAACCAGTCTTGGGCTGCAGGGTGATATGGCTACTGGCTAATAGTATGAAGTGATTTCATTGTGCTTGTTTGTGTGTGAGAGAATTATTATACTCGGTTGTTAGGGGTGTGCGATATGACGATTTTTGATTGTGGACGATATCGTAGTATCATGCTACAGCGCACATTCTATCAACTGTAGTTCTGGCGCTTCCATCTCAACATTTGATGTGAAAGCATGTGGCATTGTACATTATATTAATTCAGTGGTAGAGTTATTCTCACGGGACACTGGATTTATGTGCAATCACAAAACTACATGATTTGTATCTGCTTTAAAGCCGTACCGGTTAACCATTTAATTCACATGCTGTTCTGCATGCACTTTTTCTGAGCACGTACTCATGAACCGCGCTCACACTGAGAGCCTGTCAGAGAGCGCATGATTATTGGACTAAGTTGTCTTTCGCGTCAGATTGATTTTGCGTCTAATACTGTCAAAAACACACAAGGTTTCCATATAAACACAGTTGGTTATTTCTAAAATGAAAGTAAACAGTTGAGAGAGAACCGCGTGCAGACAGTAGCTATTAAACATGCTGCCACTGACATTAAAGGGATAGTTCTCCCAAAAATGTAATTTGTAATTTTTTTTACTCACTCACACTTTGTCTCAAACCTGTATTAATTTCTATTTTGAAGAATGTGGGTAACAGTAGCTGGTCCACATTGACATGGACAGTAGGAAAAAAATACCATGGAACTCCCTGTGGACCAGCAACTACTTGGTAACCCATATTCTTCAAAAATAACTTGTACAGTAGGTGGCCAACCAAAATGAGCTTTTTGCCGCCGCGAGTGCCGCCGCCGCGTCTGCAAAGTGCATTTGCAGCTTTTGACTGCTGAGTGGCGCTTTAACCACAAGTTATCAAACAAGCGCATCAAAGCACATTTTCGCAAATAGCCGCCAGCTTTGCCTCGCCAATGTGTTACATTTGATGGCTGCAGTCAGGGAAAATGAAAGAAAAACACTTGAATATTCACAGATGAAAGTTTAGTACTTATGAAGTTTCGTTCTTAGAACGAAATTCAAGCAGGATAAATGTCAAGCCTATGAGCCTGTGGTTATATTTTCTCTAAGCTAAACAGTACTACACCATATTTTAGATTTGAAACATTTAATAGGTGTGCAGTTTTATTTATATAATATGAATTATGTTTTATATTATCCTAAAGAAATTGTGGTTTACTTTTCATCAGAGCATTAAAAGTGGTAGCCTATTTTAGTGAGCTAGGCTACATGGATTTATATGCAAAATATAAATATTTGCCTATATTTGTCACAAATACATGATGCTGAGTGGGACGCGCAGCATTTATACTTATTTGTTGTAGCGTATGAGGCCTGAACCAGAGAAATTAAAGATTCGATCGTGAGCATGGTTGAAACAAGAGAAGCCAAATTCCTCGGAAAGGCAACAGGAGGCTGTAAATCAACTCCTAGCACCACAGTCTGATAACCAACCAACTCTTTCAGAGAACAGTTTTTAACATTAACACCATTAGAACAATTATTGACCATTTCAATTCGAAGAAGAGATTGTCTAATTTGGGGCAAGTAATCGAAGAGATGGACAGTCTGACCCTCACATGTAAAGCCATGAGAGTAAACAAGATCTTTGGATTGACTTCGCCCCACCTAGCAGAACCAGACTAAAATTTCTAAGGAGACCTGTTAACCCCTCTGGTCTTCACAGGACATATCCTTACTCCCCAGAATGGCACAGAGAATGCCTTTCAATGCATATATGCACCAAAATGAACTCAAAAATGACTTCTAAATGGATATCAGTCCATTGCTTAACTCCATATCATACATGTAACCGACACATTTGATTATAATGTTTCTAATCACTTATTGTGTATGTCTTTTTAAATAACTCTTGAATAGCTTAAGGGATAGTATGTGTGTGTTCGAATCTTCGTTTCTTCGTTTCTGACCATCAGTTATTTGTCAAATGTATCATATTCTTGTTATAGGGAATCATGTCCAAATTATACCCTGCAGAAGCGGGAAAATTCGGACCACGTGCTTGATAAGATAACATATGATTTATGAATGGGTGGGACAAACAATGCAACACCCAGAGAAAAGACAATATCTAATTGGTCAAGACAACATTTGAGGTGTGGCCAAAAGGCCAGTTTAAATACTCAGGACACCATCAAATATTGTTTTTAGCTTTTAGCTTGCGTTTAGCTTTTGCTATCAGTCATGCCGGCTTTTAGCCTTTGCTTTTAGTCATGCTTTGTCATCACTTTTAGCATTCTTTGAACGCCGTTCCAGCGTGCTTCGGCCTGCACGCCTGCTGCTACTTAGCCACGATGAGAAGAAACACCACCTAGTCTCGTCAAACTTTACTTCTGTTCTTTTACTTTAGTTTCTTTTATTTTTCCGTTTGAGAGTTTCGTGTTCTGAGTTAAGGTTTGTAACGCCGTGTCTCCGAGTCTGACCTCGAGTGCCCGTCTGAAACTTCAGCCAGCCCACAACTCTGCATTGTCAGCCAACGCCCAACCACGGGCTTCCCAAGACGTCGCTTCAACGACTACTGAACTTCCAGCCAATCAGCAACTTCGGGAAACCCCCTTTTCAGCGACAACAAAGGAAACCCCATTAAACAGGCAACGCAAGTAACCTCCAGACTCACATCTGTACTGGTGTTATCTAATATAATTTTAACCTCATTGAGGAACTCAGTGCGAGGGTTAATTAAGTGATTAATGGTTGTTCATGTCTATGCAATTTCACGTATTGCTGTAAACTTGGGATTTCACATTTTCATCCTCTTAAACTCATTATTTCCTAACTTTCTATCTTCCTGCAACTTGTGTGAATGTGTGAGTGCATGTGCTTATGTGTTAGATTAGTTTATATGTCTTAGATTTATCTAATAAAGCCTTATTTATATTGAAAAGAGAAGTATCTTGTGTTTTGTGCTTACAAGTTAATGTCTTAAACTGCCGATCTTGTTACTGTGCTAATTAATAGTATTTTCACTATACTTTGGATATTAATATCCAGCGCAGATTTGATGTTAAACGGCTCGTTCAGTGAATCACTGGCCGTTTCAGTGATCAGCCGTGAAACAGTGATTCTGTTCAAATTCCCTTTAAAATCTTAAATGATTCCCTTTGAGCTAAATTGACCTGTTTCCCTTACATTGTCTACATATTTTATCTTCATTGCAAATCTTGTTTGTGTCAGGATAGGCACGAGGCAGAGGTAAGTGAATTCAACACCAAGTTTATTTTTCACAATACTAGTGCAAGGTGAATAGCAGGTGATATCAGGTGCAGATTCTATGACGATCACTCCGTGAGCGGTGAGGTTCAGGTGAGTACGTTCTGAGACGAAAGGTCAATGCCACACAATCCTGGGTGACTAATGTTCGTCCTTTCCTTTAGTATAGGGTAAGATACGTTCAGCGAACTTGCCCAGCACATTCGAGACACCAGAGATCGAAGGGGAATCAGGGAACAAAGGTTTCTCAGGAATCCTGGAGACAGTAGCAAAGGGACACAGAGGTTAGTTCTCAAAAGTACGTATATGTTACGTCGTGGAGCTTCTTCGGATGAGAGGCAGGCTGAGGATGGAATCATGAGGTCTGTTCCTGTTGGAGGCTTGACGGCGAACTGAACTTGGGGTGAGTGTTTTATAGTGCCTTGATGAGATCGCTGATGGTGAACAGGTGAGGGTGATTAGTACTCAGGGGAACGTGAGCGTTGTGGATTGGCTGGGACCAAGCTTGCCAGGTCCCTGACAGTTTGGTTTTACTTTGGATAATTGCATGTAAAAAAAAATTTTTAACTTTGTAATGCATATGCAAAATGTGAAACTGCAATCTTATGAAGTGCAGTCTATAGCATTTTATAATTATTTGTACAATAATATTTAACTTAACCTGCTTTATATCTTTATTATTTAATGCAAAAGAGATTTATTAAAACAAGTTTATAAGAGTCATGCATCCATTTAATCTTGATCAAGAACAACTAATGATCAACGAATTGGAGCGTCATCAGCCATTAGATCATTTTAAAACGTCAAATAGCCTTCAATTTACAGGTTATAACTGCATCTGTCTCGGTTGTAGACTTGTGAAGATTTATTTTTAATGTGGATCCCATACTGTAACCTAAAAAGAAATGTGCTCTATTATTATTCATATTCAAGTGTTTGTGTGAAAATTATTAATGCGCATGCGTGACAGGGAGGCGCCCTCTCGATCACTTGAATTTTTTCCTGATAATGAAATAACTTAAAATTGGGATGTCTCACATACATGAGAAATATATCTACAGAAAGCCTGAAATGTCTACTTCTAAACGAACCAATTCAAAACGAAAGCATTATGTAATCTGTGAAGGTTGCATTTCTCTTTAAAGGCGTGACCAGTACTGTGGAGATGACTGTGAGTACTGTGAATTTCATCTTGCAGCCGACAAGAAAACATTAGTTTATTAATAAATAATTAAAATGTCTCCTTTTTCACAATTATTAGGCTACTTCTGCCTGTGCTTTGTGGCAAACTTAATGCGTGTGCTTGAGCGTGGAATATATTAAGGCTCATTATGGATTGTAGATGTTAATTTAATATAAACGTGCGATTAGTTGAATAACGACTTAAATTAACAACTTCTAGTAACTAGAACAATCTTATGTGGGGGGGCTGACCTATTAACATTACATTTACATTTAATCATTTAGCAGACGCTTTTATCCAAAGTGACTTACAAATGAGAACAATAGAAGCAATCAGACCAACGAGAGAACAACAGCATTATACAAGTGCCATGACAAGTCTCGGTTAGTCTAGCACAGAACCCGTAGCAAGGTTTTTTTTTTTTTTTTTTTTTTTTTAAGAATAGGATAGACAAGAAAAGGTAAGTGCTAGTATTAGTTGGTCAAGTGCTGGCGAAAAAGATGAGTCTTTAGATGTTTTTGAAAATGAGTAAAGACTCGGATGTTCGAATTGAGATTGGGAGGTCATTCCTCCAGCAGGGCATAGTTCAGGAAAAGGTCCGTGAGAGTGATTTTGAACCTCTTTGGGATGGCACCACAAGGCGCCGTCCACTTGCAGAACGCAAGCTTCTGGAGGGCGCATAAGTTTGAACTAGTGAGTTTAGGTATATTGATGCCGTGCCAGTGGTCATCTTGTAGGCAAGCATCAGTACCTTGAATTTGATGCGAGCGGCTACTGGTAGCCAGTGTAACCTGATGAGGAGAGGAGTAACGTGAGCTTTTTTTGGCTCACTGAAGACAACCCTCGCTGCTGCATTCTGGATCAGTTGTAGAGGCTTGATAGTACATGCAGGAAGGCCCACCAGGAGAGCATTACAATAGTCCAGTCTGGAGAGAACAAGAGCTTGGACAAGAAGTTGGGTGGCTTGCTCTGACAGGAAGGGTCTGATCTTCCTAATGTTGAATAAGGCAAATCTGCAGGACCAGGTCATTGTAGCAATATGGTCTGTGAAGCTTAACTGATGATACATCACAACCCCTGAAAGGGGTTATGGTTGACTAACCCAGCTGTATAGAGTAGTTGTGATGTAACGATGGGTTAGCTGGAACCACCAGCAGTTCTGTCTTAGTAAGGTTGAGCTGAAGGTGATGGTCATTCATCCAGCTAGAAATGATACTCAGACAGGCTGCAATGCGAGCAGCTACCATCGAATCATCTGGTTGGAATGAGAAGTAGAGTTGAGTGTCATCGGCATAGGAGTGATAGGAAAAGCCATGCTTCTGAATGACAGATCCTAATGACGTCATGTAGATGGAGAAGAGAAGTGGTCCAAGTACTGAGGCTTGAGGAACCCCAGTAGCAAGAAGTTGTGACTTAGAAACTTCACCCCTCCAAGACACCCTGAAGGATCTATCTGAGAGGTAGGACTTAAGCCACAGGAGTGCGGTTCCAGAGATGCCCATCTTTCTGAGGGTGGACAGTAGAATCTGGTGATTAACTGTGTCAAAAGCAGCAGACAGATCCAGCAATATGAGTACAGAGGATTTGGAAGCTGCTCTTGCCAGTCGCAGGGATTCAGTAACCGAGAACAGGGCAGTCTCAGTTGAGTGGCCGCTTTTGAAGCCAGATTGGTTGCTGTCCCGGATGTTGTTCTGTACAAGAAACATAGATAGTTGGTTAAACACAAAAATGGCTGCACAACTCACTGCTCAAGTGTCTTTGCAAGGAATGGAAGCACTAATTCTGAAGGGATAGTCTGTCAGTTTTTTTCAGAAGTGCTGGATTTAGAGATGGTTTCTTAAGCAGTGGGCTTACCCGAGCCAGCTTAAATGCTGAGGGAACTGTACCAAAGTGAAGAGAGGTGTTGATAATGTGAGTAAGAGAAGGTATTACTGAGGAAGAAATCACTTGAAGGAGGTGAGTGGGAATAGGATCGAGTGGACAAGTAGTATGATGACTGGACAGGATAAGTTTGGAAACGTCCATTTAGAAGGAGAGGGAGTGTGTATTAGTTGTTATGAAGTTATTATCTGTCTGCGGTGTGGAGAATTGGTCACTGATGGTTCTTGTCTTATTTGTGAAGAAAACTGCAAAGTCGTCGGCTGTAAGAGTCGATGAAGGAGGAGGTGGAGGCAGATGAGGTCCGGTTGGTTGCCTGATTTGTGAGTCGCTGTAGTAGATGCTCGCTTGAGATCAAATGAGGCAAGCAGAGTGTTGAAGTCAGCAGCCTGGGGTTTATCTAGGTGGATGTTGAAGTCACCAAGCAGTACCAGAGGAGTACCATCCTCAGGAAAGTTTGATAGTAACACATCCAACTCCTCCAAGAAGTTTCCGCAAGTTTTGATTTTACAAAATCAGTTTGGGCGAATGCAACTTATTGATCATGAGTCCAACATTTATCAAGGCAGGAAAACATTCAATCTACCTGAAGGAAGACATATTTCATTTTAAGTTAATGCTGTTAAATAGAGAGTTAAAAAAAAAAAAAACTAGTGTAGGCTATTCTTAAACTTGGACCTCATCATATTGATGTACAAATCCACCACCAGAAGCAACCTACACTCTCTAAGTGTTCTTTCATTGAAAAGTATGAATTTTATTTATTCACAGGCTATATGGTTGAAATAATATTTTAGTTCAAAACTTTAAGTGCCCTTGTTTAAAAAAATGCTTTATTGACTAACGTTTCATAGACCTTGTTATGCTTTAAAATTCCATGCCATTTGTAATTTCACAGTATTTTCACCTCCTAAATTACAGTACCTTGTAAAGTCACAATTCTATAATGGTAAAATTTACTCAGGCCAATTGCATTTTTTGTATAACATTACATTTTTTTTTAGAATAATTGAACATAAACGGGTGAAGCAAAACAAATATGCTTATTTCTGATAACTTTTTAACTGCAGTCAGATATAGGCCTACATTATTGTACATTACAAATATTTGGATCGTCCCTTATTCTGTCCCTTATTTTCTTAAACTTATTTTCTACAAGATTCAACTTGAATCTCAATACTATTAAACTGACTTTAAAATCTCAAGGAGTTTATAAGCTGAAACGGGTGAAAATGTCACAGTGCATGTTAAATAGCCTAAATGAACTTGTATCGTCATTAGTATCCAAAGACCTTGATTGCATGTTACCATGAAACTAACAATATAATTGTATTTTTTTTTTAAAAATGAACAAATCCTGTATAAAATGATACAGCAACCTTTATATCAAACATATACCAAAGGCTTTTTTTGTTTCTTAAAGTAATTTTTAGATGCAATAAAAAAAATAAAAACTGGATAAAAACATACACAAATCTTGTAAATAGTTAACAACATAGCATAGATTAGGCCAAGACTCTGTTGCTAAGTATACTATAATGTAAATTTGTTAACCCACAGTAACAAATTTCAACCGATTAATCGCCTATTTTTGTTTGCTGTATGCTTTTTAAAAACAAAAAATTATAAGTCATGTATAAGTCACATTTTATTACATTCAGAAATAATAACGGCAGGCCTAATAATGTTATAATGTACCAACATTATAAACACTATAGGATATTTTTAGTTCCCTTCACAACAAATAGCCTACTTTAAATTTAACTATCAGAACAGAACAAGAATTAAAAATATATAATTCTAATGGATAAATATAATTGCAGTATATAATAATATAGGCTTAGCTATAAAAATAATAATAATTTAAAGCGCACCATAAGGAAAGGTTGGGCTTACCTCTCTCATTCGGGACAAGTCCAAACATTTCCATATTCGTGATGTTGCCCATTTGAAGCTTAACTATTATTCATTAGGTAAAATAGGCTTTGTAGTTCACGCGTGTTTCAGTATCGATGGAAAGAAAACATAATTAGCAAAAATATGCCAAAGTGGACCGCTGATCACGCTGAATGGCATGGCGAACGGCTGCGCTGTTTCCAATATATATGTGCGCGTGAGGCACCAGCACGATCAAACAGCTGAAACAGATAATACTCCATTTTTTGCCACACAGTAAAGGCAAAGTGTTAGCAGTTTGAAAAATCAAGAATAATAATTATTTCTAAATGCAGGACCTTTCTGCATATGGCGCCTGTAGGAAATTTTTTTTTTTTTACCAAGAATGAACCGAAATGAAGACATTTAGCTCTTAATCTGTGTATATATATATATATATATATATATATACACACACATATATATATATATATATATACACATATATATATATTATATATATATATATATATATATATATGTAAAGACTGTTTAATAACAACAGCATGCAGTAGGCGCCTTTGTGTAAAGGTCTTTCTTTTAATTTTTGATGTGTAGACTGTAGTCTCAGACTCAGACTCCCACGTTTTGAAATTAACTCACTGTAAAAAATTTTAATGGTTTTTAAGAATGTTAAAATGTTATATTATAATGTTATTGTTGTTTTACTTTGTCATTTCATCTCCGTTTACAAACCAACATTTTACAATTACAATCAGTTTGCAATCCATTCCTTTGCGCCACCTGGCGGTAGTTCTGTGGCAACGGTATTACCCATTCTTGTTGTCCACCTACTGTGTGTTCAACAGAAAAAAAAAAAAATGAATTTAGTTTTAAAACAATTTGAGTAAATTATGGTATAAAAATGAAACACTTTGACAGAATTGAAAGACAGAACTATTCTTTTAATTTTAATAAAACAACAAAACAGAGAAAAATCACACACTGCTCTTGACTGATGCATTAAAAAATCTTATCATCAGTCACTTTAAAAAAGTATAATTGATGTATATAGTGTTTTATTTTAATATTTGTTCATTCAATTTCTTGAATGTTACTGCTAAATACTGTACCTGAAAAATAAAGCACTGTTTGTTTTATTTGTGTATTATGTGTATTTGTAATGTATATCTTTGTCGTTATTTTATCTTTGTTATTAGAAAATAAGAACAAAGATATTTATCTTGCTCACTTTGGCCTAAATGTCTGCCATTCTTTTTTATTTTATATTTTGTTAATGTGTAAGAGGTGTTATGTTTCTGCACTCTTCCATTTTTAGCAAATTAAGAAAACTTTGTCTAAAAACAATTTTTGTGATGGTTTGTATTTTTTGTGCTCTGTATGGAACATCAGTGCCTGTGATGAACTCCATTACTTGCGTTTGTTTTCAGAAATGACATTTTATACTTGTGCTACAAAACTTTCAACCTCTGTAGCACCATTGCTATGTGAAAAAAAAGTTAATGTACAGCCCTGTAATAATATTGTATTTGCTTACTGAACAGTTTATTGAACTATTAAACATTCGTAATGGTGAAAACGTTGTGTGATGTTGAAAAGATTGTTGAAAAGGTTTTTTTTTTTTTTACACAAATGCTGGGTTCAGCCTATTGGGTCATTTTATTGGGTTGGTTTTATATATTTTTTAATCCAGGTTCTGGGTAGTTTTTCTATAACCAAGTTGCTGGGTCATTTTTAGTGCTGGGTTATTTTTTTCTTCCCAACCGCTGGGTTAAGCCTGTCTCAAAAGAAACAACCCAGCTGCTGATTTACAGTCACATCGCAGGCATTTTGCGTCCACTACAAGAGAGAGCTGTTCACTGCGTCAAGTGTCGCTGCTGCCAATTTGGTGCACTTCTTCAGCAAAATAAAGGGTTTGGGGGTGCTGTACACGTATAGGGTTCACGCGATAGAGCCTATTTACACTAAGTGAAAATTGCATATTTTCTTAGCAATAAATGCTTATTTACACTAAGTGCAAATAGCTGGATTCTATTTATACTATGTTGAAATAGATATATATTAAATATATGAAATAGGATATTCTGCTAATTACTTATTGCAAATAGTGGCAATTATCTGTACCTTAGCATTGTAATACATTATAAAACTGTATGCAATAATAACTTGTTGATTTATTTCAAATAAATATATTGATTTAATTCAAATTATTAAATGGATACCACCTAATTGGGACAAAAGCCCTAGATCTACCTTAACCCTACCCAATACTTTATTGTCAGCTGTTTAATTATTTCTTTAATTTTGATTAAAAATAAATGCTTTTCTGATGTGATTTTAAATTTGAAAAGGGAGAAAAAAAGTTCGCCATAAGGTAGATTTGAACCTGGGTCAGTCAGCTGTGTCTGCAGCGGTCGTTTCACATGATGGAAAAGCCTTTTGCCTTGTATAACATAAATGGATTTTATTTGTTATAATACTGAGTTTAATTTAACTTGATTTTAAAATATGTTCTCTAATCTCAGTGCTGTTTCTTTATGGGCAGGTTATTGAGTCAGTGACGGCATCTTTCAGCTATGAGTGAAACACGAGGCAGTGGTCTAAAGTTTGCAGTTCCCCTGCGAAAAGCAGCCCTTTACCTGCTCAGATTAGCACACAAGAATTAGCACTATTTCTGTAAAAAGTGATAACAGAGAACGTTTCGGTTACGTACGTAACCCTTGTTGGACCTCGGTGAACAGTCACACCAATAACTGCAGAATCGGCTACTTCTGACAAAGGAATTAAAAGAGCATATTTTCTACCCATCTGCACAATCTGAACACCATTAATGATTAACTAAAAGGGAAACAATGCTCAGTTGTATGTCAGCATTTAAGCAAAGTGATAGCATGATTCTACAACAGAGAACGTCTGTCCCACTCATCAGAAAACTAATCATGAGCTAATCATGTGACATCGATATACTGAGTTGGTTTCCTGTCAGCCTTGTTGTTTTCCAATTAAAAGAGTTGACGACATTAACTCTTTTCACAAGATACAAGGACCCTGTGTATCAAGAAGCATCTCATGATCACAATGTATGGAAACCCCTGCGGCCCCACAGGAATCATTAATATCTAATGGACCTCAACACAAAGGATCCATACAGGATCCATCCCATGACTCTGCTTCCTACTTGCTTGTGAAGTTTTCTACAAACTGAACTTTTCAATAAATAATCTCAAAAGGACAACCATTGAGAAATCTGAAGGTTTAATTATATTCACAAATAATATGTTTTATGTCTTATATGTTTGATGTGTTCAAATGTAATCGGTGCAACTGTAACCAATGTTTTATTGGTTTTAGCAGATAGTGCTATTAACTGTGTATAAGATATGGAAAGTTTAGTGTTGAACGAAAGCTCACGTTATTTGCTTAAACTTGGAGCTAATGAAATGTCCAGATTCTGTATTGGGTGCATATTATGACACTATAAGGTATTAACCAAAGTTCCACAATGGAGTTCATCTCACATGACGATGTCACAGGATGCTTAATCAATGTACAAAGAGAAACAGTACGGGACATGTCTAAGCTCTGCAACAGCATCCCATTGGAAGATCGTGTCGTGGGATGGACCAAATCCACTTGGATAAAACCCCAATGCCTGAACTAATTCAGCGCCTGCTTCCTTCTTCGCCATGGCTTGAACTACCTACTCCAACGCTGCTAGCGTTCTTGTTATACAGAACTCAAAACACTCTGTTGAAACTTCGTGACTGCCAAGAATCTTCGAAGTCTTGCAAGCAGCGAAACTCTCTGAAGAAATCGAAGCTTCTACGTAACCAGGCAACCAACCAATCACCTGGAGGGTTTTCCCAAAAGAGGTCATCCAAACGACAGATTTGCAACCAATCCGAGGCAACAAGTCAAGTCACCTTTATTTATATAGCGCTTTAAACAAAAAAGATTTTGTCAAAGCAATTGAACAACATTAATTAGGAAAACAGTGTTTCAATAATGCAAAATGACAGTTAAAGGCAGTTCATCACTGAATTCAGTGATGTCATCATGCAGCTCAGTTCAGTTTAATTAGTATCTGTGCAATAATTTGCAATCAAGTCAATGATATCGCTGTAAATGAAGTGTCCCCAACTAAGGAAGCCACAGGCGACAGCGACAAGGAACCAAAACTCAATCGGTGACAGAATGGAGAAAAAAACCTTGGGAGAAACCAGGCTCAGTCAGGAGGCCAGTTCTCCTCTGACCAGACGAAACCAGCAGTTCAATTCCAGGCTGCAGCAAAGTCAGATTGTGCAGAAGAATCATCTGTTTCCTGTGGGCTTGTCCCGGTGGTCGTCTGAGACAAGGTCTTTACAGGGGATCTGTCTCTGGGGCTCTAGTTGTCCTGGTCTCCGCTGTCTTTCAGGGCTGTAGAGGTCCTTTCTAGGTGCTGATCCACCATCTGGGCTAGATACATACTGGATCCGGGTGACTGCAGTGACCCTCTGACTTGGATACAGACTGGATCTGGTGACTATGGTGACCTCGGAATAAGAGCGAAACAGACTACTATGAGCGTAGATGCCATTCTTCTAACGATGTAGCAAGTACATAACAAGTGAATCTCCAACTCCGCTTTTCAGAGCAAATGCAAGTACAACAAACAAACTTCATTCCTTGCTGAAATAAGTGCAGATTGATCTTAAGCAGTAAAGATAAGATCATTCATTCAAATGCCGTTATCATCCTCTTCAGTAACTCTGTGTGTGTGTGTGTATGTGTATGTCCATTAGGTTTTAGATCCATGTAATAGAGTAGCTCAATAAATTCTTGTTTCATTTATAAAAGAAGTATTGTCTCTTGTGTGGTGTATTTTAAGATTAAACTTTGCCCAGATCCTATGCTACCTAGCTCGTAGTTTATAAATGATCATTCTGTTTGTATTCTCATTAAGCCATGAAGTAAAATATACAGAATTGAAAGGATATACTGAATTTTACATTTGCTGGATGAACCGTTGATGAAGTATAAACTAATTAAATTTGGAATCAGTTCAATTAGAGCAATTTGAATCTTTAGATTCGATTCTTCTCAAAATAAATGAGCTAATATTTCCTTACATATATGGTGGAGAATTAATGCAGGCAAATTTGACCTAAAAATACATAATGCCAAGACATTTTGTGTTGTATTTGTTCTATTTTATCCGGAAGAATAGATCAAAGACAGAGAAACAGTTTGTTGTGCTACTGGGTACTTTCATTATGGCATGCCAGTGTGTGAATGAATGAACCGAACTCGAGTTGTTGTTTGTTGTTTGAACTGCAGTAAAGCATTTAATTGTCTGCAGAGACAAAATAAGTTGCCTAAAGCGGATAAGAAAGAAGCGAGCGTGTTCCTCATTTTCCTTTCTTTTCAAATATGGCCTTCATAGTTCGATTTGTTTGTGCGAGTTTCACATCAAATTCATCTATGTATCTCCCCGGTTTGAGACATTAATCTAGAATTGTGAAATCTTGATCAAGTAGAATTGTGGTTAAATCCATGTGTGTTTTTGTCTGTAGACTAAAACAAGTGCTGAGATCCGCCGAGATCTCAATATTGTATTTTATTAATTACAGTAAATCTGTAGATCAATCTACCTCACTCTAACGAGCTGAGATAGTTCAGCGCTAAAAGATAAAAATCTAAATAGTGCTTTGTGGTTGTTAAGTATGAGATGCGCCGTCATTTCATGTAAAGCACATAAGCCATGCATAACACATGCCAGCTTAGGGCAGTATACATTGCCATAGTAACAACCATAACCCGGAAGTTCCAAGAGACCTTTTCCGGGGTAATTTGAGCTATTTGTACACAACTGAAGCTAATGCCTTGGCATTGAAGCATATGCAAAACTAGTCGCCTTGAAGGCTAGTGGTTAGCGCATAGCATTTCTGTGTGTTTAATGCAGTGTGTTTTTGAAGTATTTGAAGTGTTGAAGTGACTTTACATCTGTTACATCTGAACTTTAACTCACTCTCACCTCATTCTTTCTCTCTTTTACATTTATTAATCTCTCTCTTCTCCTCTCCTCCCGCTGAAAAGAACATTGACTGATGCAAACTTAAACATTAGCTTGTTTACTCTTATCAGTTGAAACGCTGTTGTTTTATTAATGATTAATGATGGTTCTCATCCTCATTACTTTAATGTTACATTGTGATTAATTCAGCTATAACTGCTTTTATAATTTTAATGACATCAGCAGATATTATTAATCTAATTAATTATGGTTTTGAAATTTTGATTTCATTTCATAATTAATTACAGATTTTGAATTTTTATTTAATTTCATAAATTAAGTTCAGTTCCTGCTTTCACATAGCAACAATATTTGCTGATAATTGAATTATAATTGCTTTTATAATCTCATGACAACATTAGAGATTTTAATCCTTGAACTGTCAATATTGCTCAGAAATGTTAATTTATTCCATAGTTAAACAGAGTTTAGGCTACCCTGTTTCAAGATACTTATTAAGTTAATCTGAATTGCTCTTAGCAATTTTAAGGATAACATAATTTAATTTTAAACAGGAAATACTTTTCTAAGTTGAAATTTGAATTTCATTTGCAATTAAGTTTTGGTTCTACCGGTTAGGCCTTATTTTCTCTCTCCGTCAGTTATTTAATTAACTCAACCCAAATTTTCATAGGTTTCCCCATTTGGCTTAAGCCTGTCAGTGGCAAACCCCAAAAGAAAATTTAGGGTTTTCCTCAATACTTAGGTTAAGTAGTGTTATCCTGCTAACACAGCAACACCAACCCCTAGGTGTATCGACTCAACAGCCCCACCACTTTGTCATTTTTCCTAACATTGGGAGCAAAACATTTCTTCTTCTGACTCTCAGCTGTCTTCTTCTGATTTGACTACTGTTGCCGTTTTGGGTTTGTACCTGTGAGAATCATAAAAGCAGAGAACTTAAGAAACATTTAACGAAATTTTGTGAAACTTGAACACTTCGTTTCAAAATTGTCTGACTCTCATCCTACCTTACCTTCTCACCCTGGGATCCTACCCGCCTAAGGCTAAAGTAGGCCAACAAAGGAACCTATAGGTGTCCGCCAAATATTGAACACGCAGCTAGAAAAGCTCTGATTGGTGTTTTTTTGTCAATCCTACCAGCTGAGAAACCAATACTGTCATTGCTATTGTTTTTCATCCGCCCTGGAAGAATTTTAATAGCAATCACAGTCCTGGTATTTAGAAATCCCCATTACCAAAGCCCTGTCTAGAAGCATCCTTCTAAATCAAACTTAACAAAAATAAAATTAATAAATAAAAAAAAAGAAGAAAGAAAATTTTATTGTACTCATTCTGTAACCAGAAAAAACCATTGGCTCTAATCTTTCCTTACAAAAAAACCTTTCTTTTTATAGGAAAAGTGGAAACAGCCAAATATTATTCTGTTCATACCACAAATTATAACCACTCTTTTCTCCCTCTGTTCTCTAGCTGTGCTACCTGTGTGTGCTTCTTAATTTTCCCCACAGAGACTACAAATTAGAAGCACGCCCACCAGAGATTCACAGTTGCTGAGAACTACACTCACCTGCCCATTACACACTCAACATCAACCCACATTGCACATTTACACCTCTGTTTTGTCTTGTTTTGTTTTCTCCTCTTCAAGGTCTGTGTCAGTCTAGATTCTAGATCTCCCTCACTGCGTCAAAACATGTCTCGCACAACAGACCCTGTTGGCCACTGGGAGGACCTCGAAACTTGGCTAAGTGTCGCAACAGACAGCCTCCTACCTAAGGCTGCTGAAACACTGAAGCATCAGACACAGGACCAGCTGGATGAAAACATAACAAGCCTCACAAGACAAGATCCAAGTCAGAGCTACAGTCACAAAGAACTAGCCAAGATCACCGGCTCCTTAAGCCACACACTCATCGCCACCCTCAAGCTGAGAGAAAGGCACAACTCCCATCTCCAGCAGGAGCTAACACGTGCACAACAACGCGTCGAAAAGCTAGAACTGGAGGCTCAGGAATGACGGGAAGGACCCAATGAAGTGGAACAAGGCGCAGAGGAGGAGATAACCCAGCTAAAAGAGACACTAGTAGCTACTACAAAAAAAATGGAACAAGTCAAGGAAGACTACGCTGATCTCTCCAACAAGCTACAGTATGCGGAACAGCTCCTGGAAAAGGCCAAGGCCGACTTCAGAGACAAGAACAGCAGAATTAAAGCCCTTGAAACTCACCTGGGTGAGTCAAGAAATGAGATCAGCCGCCTAACACGACAGCTGGACTACATCAAAGAGGAGTCAGACAGCTTCAGAGAAGAACTCAGACATGCCTAAGAGCTGCATTCTGAACCACCAGGAACGCGACGGGCACCAGTCTCACCCCTGCCAAGCAGGCCCGGGTCCCCTGTTCCTGGACTGACACATGATCAAAAGGGGGAGGGGGCAGTGCTGAAACACCCACCTGCTCCCCTCGAAGAACTTTATGTCACGACAAAGCAAAAAGAAACTGCTCCAGCCAGCCACAGATCATCACATGGTCTGGACCTCAAGGACCTCGACAAACTCGCCAGGAACATTGGAAAATTTACCCCAAATGTGCCAGGCAGTCAAGAGATCAAAGGATATCTGCAAGATGTCGACTTTCATCTGGAAATGAATCCCAGTGCCACCGACAAAGATAGACTTTATTTGATCCGAGCAACATCCAGCTCAGAGGTTCGCAGTTTCCTGGACCGACAGCTGGCCCACACAAAGACTGATTACCACCTGCTCAGAGAAGCCCTCATCAAAGAGTTTGCTGACCCTGAGTCGGAACAAGGACTAGTGGCTGCCCTGGAGATGAAACAAGGTCATCAGGAATCTTCTCAATTGTTCTACAGCTGGCTCAGACAAGCGTACTTCGGGACTCGCAATGAACAGAATATGGAGGAAGACATAAATTTTAAAACTCTCCTTCTGAGAAATCTTCACCGTGGAGTAAGCCACCATCTTGGTCCTTGCATGTCCACGCACAATGAGTGCTCAACAACTGTGAGACTTGGCACAAAAGGCCTACTGTAAACAGAAGATGGCTTCAGAAAAGAGCATCAAAACCATGGCAGTTCTGGACTTCAACACTCAGAGTCAGGGGCTGGCCCTAGAGGGCGCCCAATGTCAAGATCATGCCAAGCCAACACCCAAAGAGTGGAATGCATCCTCATCCAACAGAGAACGGGACTCCCATGTGGGTACCCGACCTAAACGAAGGAACAATCACTGGGATGGACCGCATGGACGACAACACTCACCTGGACATCACTGGGAAAACTCATGGGACCAATCAAGACCTCATGAGAGACATTGGGAAAGATCGTGGAACCAGGCAAGCTCATTTGGAAACTCAATAGGAAAAAGCTCATGGGAATTCAATGTAGCCTCCAAGGTAAAATGACAAACACACCCTGGAGCAACCAGCCCAAGGAATCGACAAAAAAACTCACAAAGATTCCAAGCTTATCGAGCCCAAACTGAATCCATGCAAGAACAAAAGACTTCACCGTGCTTTGACTCACAAGAACTGATGATGATGATGATGATGATGAAAGAGTTCTTCCAACAAAAGGAGGAGGACCGGAAGTGGGAAAAGAAAGAGAAACCAGATTCAGCCTGACTATCAGCCGGACGAGAAGACAGCGACCACCTGACCCAACAAACCACAGAGAACAGCACTCCTTCACCTTACTCTTAGAGAACTGTAACTACCCTAACTTCAGATGGACAAGAAATCCTACCTGAAAACCCAGCAACAGAGTTAGTCCCTAACTCAACACCTGATGCTCCAGATCACAGCAGCGTCCAGCAAACCCCTGCTGATGAAACCTCTCAAGCCCCTGAAAGTGCTGTCTTGGCTGTCTGCCACACCTCCAAAGAAAACCAGATCAGTCCTGACATCCTACCTGTTTCCTCCCAGACTCCAGTCCCTCAGCTCTTAGGTGACCTCATTGAGAACGGTATAGCAAGAAAGTTTTACCTCTCCATCATCATTGAACGCCACATCAAAGTCGAAGCCCTTCTCGTCACAGAAGCCGGCATCACTCTAATGTCGACCGAACTCCTTGAAGAAGTCCAAGAAAGAACAAAGAGGTCTAATAGCACCCTCAAACTTCAAAGGTGTGAGCTGAGCCTCCACGCATATTCCAACACAGGCCTACAACTAAAACATGTTGCCCCAATTCACCTAACCGTGGGACCAATGAATCTCATCCACCCAGTGTACGTTTCACCACTCAACACACATCCACTCCTCATTGGGAAAGACCTGCTCAATCGCTTTGAACATTTAATAGACTTCAAGCACCTGAAGATCTGGACTCAAGTCCGCAAGCCTCTGCCTTTCCAGTCAGTAAACCCCAACGAGACGCAGTGTCAAGCAACAGACACTGCCCCCCATTCACTGACTGACAATGCAAGGTCAAAGCAAAAAGCAAGCTCAACTCCAAGCATCAAGAACCAAGACCCTTTCCTCTGCTCATTGCAAGCGTCTGACTCAGACTCAGGTTCTCTTCGAATCAAGACTGCCATAAACGTCCAAGACACACCAGTGTCTGATGCAGCACTAGCCCTGTGGACTGAAAACTCTGATATCAGCTTAAAGCTCTTCAAAACTTCGAAGCAGAGATGTCAGAGCCTACCACACGTCTCAAAGCACAGCCGCTTCCCTCTCAGTCCATGGTCAACAACCATAGCTACCTCCAAGATGGTTTGCACTGTAGACCTACGATGGAACAACAGACTTCTAAGTTCTATGCTGTCTCAACACAGCCTGCAACAGAATCACCTGCACAGGTGACCATCAAGGCCCAGAGTCCCTCAAATGACTCAATAGAGGAACCTTACGCCGGGTTCAATGCACAAGTCCAACAAATCCTGAGCGAGGCAGATGCCCTCCCCAGCGAAATGGATCACCAAGGACTTAAAGAGGTTCTGTGCAAATACAAGGACTCGTTCGCAAAGGATTCACTGGACTGTGGCCTGACTGATATCCACACGGTGCGCATCCCAACACATCCAAATGCGCCACCCACATTTGTGCAGCAGTACAAAATTCCGATAGCATCATACGAATCGTTTCAAGAGATCATTGACTCCATGCTGGAAAAGGGGGTCATCCGGCCCTGTAACAGCACCTACTCTGCACCAATATGGCCAGTCCTAAAGCCCAAAGGCAAATGGTGGCCCACCATCGTCTATTACAAGTTGAACCAACAAGTTCCCTTATCGCGATGGCCTATGACTCAGTCGGACCAAGAAATTCCCAAAATCAAAGGCTCAATGATACTTTCCACGTTGGACATCGCCTCAGGATTTTGGACGATCCCTGTCCACCTTGATGACCAACACAAACTGGTATTCACCTTTGTCAATCGACAGTACACCTTCACACGGTGCCCTTTCGGCTATGCCAACTCACCAGCAGAATTCAACATCTTTCTAAACAAAGCATGCCCTGACGCCAGAGCAAGAGGCAACCTTGTTTCCGTGGATAATGTCCTTATGAAAAGCTCAAATGTGGCAGACCACCTCAAAGAAATTGACCACGTCCTGAACCAGCTGACAACAGCAGGAGCTAAAATTTCCCTTCACAAAGGACAGTGGTGTAAAACTAAGGTAAACTACGTTGGCTTGCTCATCGGACCCAAAAAAGGAATTCTATCTGGAAGCTGGATTCTCCAATCATTGCCTCAGTGCAGGCCTCTACCAGCTCCATGACAAAGACGAGTGGTCGCTTATGCCAGCAAAACATTGCATCCCCCAGAATGCAAATACTCAGACTGTGAAAAAGCGTTGCTTTACAATGTATGGGCCATTCAAGCGTTTCTCCAACTACATTGGAGCACAAAAAGTCATCATAGAAATGTGTCACCAGCCAGTGACATTCCTCAACACCCAACGAATCAGGAATAGCATGGTAACCAATAGCTATATGGCTAATGACGCTCCAAGGACGGGACGTCGAGGCAAGACATGCCCAAAACCACAAATCATCTCAAGGTAACGGGCTAGCAGTCTGCCAAAACTGTTCAGCAGACATGCTGTACACATCAGCAGAACCAAAAGAACCGGCACAACTGCAGCTGACAAACTACAGGTACTTTGAGGAGAATGTGTGTGAAGGCATGCCCCCAGCATCTGTCAATTGCTGTTCCTACAATCAACAGGGCAACTTGAAAGCTTGTGGTATGGCTCAACGACAACCCTCGCCCACCGCAAAAAATCAAATTGGGCCCTCACTCATCGCAATATGCAGAAAAAGCAGCCATCCACATCACACTACAACTTGCTGCATCCACAACATCAAAGAACTCCTCATCTGTACCGACTCCAACTATGTCCGTCTAAATGGATGGAAACAGAATGGATTCAAGACAGCTAACAACAAGCCTGTCAAACATCAGAAACTCTTCCAAGCATGCGATACCATTGTCACCGAACATGACATGATCGTTTATTGGAATCCTGTGGGTGTCGCTGTTGGACAGTGTTATTCCTGCTTCCTGCTTGCCGTGCTGCTGTTTTGTGATCGTAGCTCCGTGTAGCTTTGTTTTTCTCTGTAGAATCTTTATATTACTATCACTCTCTGTTGTTTAAAGTGATAAAATATAACTTAATTCCCACCATATTTCTGATATTATCTATCAATCTAATCTGATTAATTTGATCGTTCACTTTTATTTTAAATCCGTGAGTGCAGTGCACCTGCATCGCGTTAGCACTCGTTAGCTTGTCATTAGCGTTTCCATTTGTGCCTATGGCTGTTTTCTTTCCTCCTCTCCTCTCTCTCGTTACTCTCTCTCTCCGTGTTTCACAAGTTCATCAAACAACTGTGGTAAGAATCTTTCATCAAGCACGTTGAGTAATGGCTTCTCCTGCTATTGTTATTTGCACTGCTTGCCACATGTATAGTTTATCTATCTCTGTCGGTGATGAGGGATTCACATGTGATAAATGCAGGGAAATAGTTAGACTGACAGAGAAGATTTCAGAATTAGAGACACGCATCCAAACTTTAATTTAGGACAGTAAGAATGTGAGGGCTCTAGATATGGCTTTGGATGCGTCTATCTCAGGGAGTCCTGTACATTGTTCGGTTCCGGTAACAGGGCCTTTGCAGCAGGGCAACTGGGTGACTGTGAGGCGGCATAGTCGTGGGTCTAAACACCACTCTTCTGTTCCGATCAAAACATTAAACAGGTTCTCCCCACTCAGTGATGCACCCACTGAGAAACCTGATGAAAGTGCTCTAGTTATTGGCGATTCTATTGTACGGACGTGAAAATAGAGACACCAGCCACCATAGTCCAATGTTTACCGGGAGCCAGAGCGCCTGACATCTTAACAAATTTAAAAGTGCTGGCTAATGCTAAACGTAAATACAGTAAGATTGTTATTCACGCCGGCGCTAATGATGTTCGACTTCGCCAGTCGGAGATCACTAAAAATAACATTAAAGAGGTGTGTAAACTGGCAAGCATGATGTCAGACACTGTAATATGCTCTGGTCCCCTCCCTGCTTACCGTGGTGATGAGATACATAGCAGATTGTCATCACTCAATGGCTGGATGTCTAAGTGGTGCCCGCAGAATAACATAGGTTTCATAGACAATTGGACAAGCTTTTGGGGCAGACCTGACCTGTTGAAAAGAGATGGTCTTCATCCCTCCTGGGGTGGTGCAGCTCTTCTTTCTAGAAATATGGCACATAGTCTTAGAGTTTGTACTTGACTAACTAGGGCCCAGGTCAGGAAGCAGACAGACTGGCTAAACCGACCGTCTGCTAGCCGCCTCCAGTCACAGAAGTCAGTTAATTCTCAGCACATAGAGACTCTTTCACCTAGATATCACACTATAGAGACTGTGTCTGTTCCCCGGGCTAGAAAATACAAAAAACGTCCAAACCAATTTAAGAGCAACAATTTAATTGAGGTTCAACAAATAAAAAACAGATCCAATACGGATAAACAAATGATAAAGTTGGCTTATTGAATATCAGGTCCCTTTCTACGAAAGCACTTTTTGTAAATAATATGATCACTGATCATAATCTAGATGCACTCTGTTTGACAGAAACCTGGCTAAAACCTGATGATTACATTATTTTAAATGAGTCTACACCCCAAGATTACTGTTATAAACATGAGCCACGTCCAAAAGGTAAAGGGGGAGGTGTTGCTTCTAACTTATAACAATGTTTTCAGGATTTCTCAGAGGGCAGGCTTCAAGTATAACTCGTTAGAAGTATTGGTGCTTATTATAACATTATCCAGAGAAACAAATGTTAATGATAAATCCCCTGTGATGTTTGTACTGGCTACTGTATACAGGCCACCAGGGCACCATACAGACTTTATTAAAGAGTTTGCTGATTTTACATCCGAGTTAGTGCTGGCTGCAGATAAAGTTTTAATTGTTGGTGATTTTAATATCTAATATGTTGATAATATGTTGATAATGAAAAAGATGCATTGGGATCAGCATTTATAGACATTCTGAACTCTATTGGGGTTAGACAACACGTCTCAGGACCTACTCATTGTCGAAATCATACTCTAGATTTAATACTGTCACATGGAATTGATGTTGATGGTGTTGAAATTATGCAGCCAAGCGATGATATCTCAGATCATTATTTAGTTTTGTGCAAACTTCATATAGCTAAAACTGTAAATTCCACTTCTTGTTACAAGTATGGTAGAACCATCACTTCTACCACAAAAGACTGCTTTGTAAGTAATCTTCCTGATGTATCCCAATTCCTTAGCATATCCAAAACCTCAGAACAACTTGATGATGTAACAGAAACTATGGACTCTCTCTTTTCTAGCATTTTAAATACAGTTGCTCCTTTACGCTTAAGGAAGGTTAAGGAAAAGAGTCTGACACCGTGGTGTAATGAGCACACTCGCACCCTAAAGAGAGCAGCCCAGAAAATGGAGCGCAGCTGGAGGAAAACAAAACTAGAAGTATTTCGTATTGCTTGGAGGGAAAGTAACCTATCTTACAGAAAAGCATTAAAAACAGCTAAATATGATTACTTTTCGTCTCTTTTAGAAGAAAACAAACATAACCCCAGGTATTTATTCAATACAGTGGCTAAATTAACGAAAAATAAAGCATCAACAAGTGTTGACATTTCTCAACATCACAGCAGTAATGACTTTATGAACTACTTTACTTCTAAACTCGATACTATTAGAGATAAAATTGTAACCATGCAGCCATCAGCTACAGTATCACATCAGACAGTGCACTATAGATCCCCTGAGGAACAGTTCCACTCATTCTCTACTATAGGAGAGGAAGAATTGTATGAACTTGTTAAATCATCTAAACCAACAACATGTATGTTAGACCCTATTCCATCTAAGCTCCTAAAAGAGGTGCTTCCAGAAGTCATAGATCCTCTTCTGACTATTATTAATTCCTCATTGTTATTAGGGTATGTCCCAAAATCCTTCAAACTGGCTGTTATTAAGCCTCTCATCAAAAAAACACAACTAGACCCCAAAGAACTAGTTAATTATAGACCCACCTCGAATCTCCCTTTTCTTTCAAAGATACTAGAAAAGGTAGTATCCTCACAATTATATTCCTTCTTAGAGAAAAATGGCATCTGTGAGGATTTCCAGTCAGGATTTAGACCGTATCATAGTACTGAGACTGCTCTCCTTAGAGTTACAAATGACCTGCTCTTATCATCTGATCGTGGTTGTATCTCTCTATTAGTGCTATTGGATCTTAGTGCTGCGTTCGACACTATTGACCACACTATTCTTTTGCATAGCCTAAAACACTTTGTTGGCATTAATGGAAGTGCATTAGCATGGTTTAAATCGTACTTATATGACCGCCATCAATTCGTAGCAGCGAATGAAGAGGTATCAAATCGTTCACAAGTACAGTATGGAGTACCTCAAGGCTCAGTACTAGGGCCCTTACTCTTCACGCTTTACATGTTACCCTTGGGAGATATCATCAGGAAACACGGTGTTAGCTTTCACTGTTATGCTGATGATACTCAGCTCTATATTTCTTTGCGGCCTCGCGAAACATACCAATTAGAAAAACTAACGGAATGCATAGTCGATATAAAAAACTGGATGACGAGTAATTTCTTACTGCTAAATTCTGAAAAAACAGAGGTGTTAATTATAGGGCCTAAAAGCTCTGCATGTAATGACCTGGAAAGCTGTCTAAGCCTTGATGGCTGCTCTGTCAATTCTTTCGTCATCAGTTAGGAACCTAGGTGTGCTATTTGATAGCAACCTTTCCTTAGAAAGCCACGTTTCTAGCATTTGTAAAACTGCATTTTTCCATCTCAAAAATATATCTAAATTATGGCCTATGCTCTCAATGTCAAATGCAGAAATGTTAATCCATGCGTTTATGACCTCAAGGTTAGACTATTGTAATGCTCTATTGGGGGGTTGTTCTGCACGCTTAGTAAACAAACTCCAGTTAGTTCAAAATGCAGCAGCTAGAGTTCTTACTAGAACCAGGAAGTATGATCATATTAGCCCGGTCCTGTCAACACTGCACTGGCTCCCTATCAAACATCGTATAGATTTTAAAATCTTGCTTATTACTTATAAAGCCCTGAATGGTTTAGCACCTCAGTATTTGAATGAGCTCTTGTTACATTATAGTCCTCCACGTCCGCTCCGTTCCCAAAACTCTGGCAATTTGATAATACCTAGAATATCAAAGTCAACTGCGAGCGGCAGATCCTTTTCCTATTTAGCGCCCAGACTCTGGAATAACCTACCTAACATTGTTCGGGAGGCAGACACACTCTTGCAGTTTAAATCTAGATTAAAGACCCATCTCTTTAACCTGGCTTACACATAACATACTAATACACTTCTAATATCCAAATCCGTTAAAGGATTTTTAGGCTGCATTAATTAGGTAAACCGGAACCGGGAACACTTCCCATAACACCCGATGTACTTGCTACATCGTTAGAAGAATGGCATCTACGCTCATATTAGTCTGTTTCTCTCTTATTCCAAGGTCACGTTGCCACCAGATCCAGTCTGTATCCAAGTCAGAGGGTCACTGCAGTCGCCCGGATCCAGTAAGTATCCAGCCCAGATGGTGGATTAGCACCTAGAAAGGACCTCTACAGCCCTGAAAGACAGCGGAGACCAGGACTAGAGCCCCAGAGACAGATCCCCTGTAAAGACCTTGTTTTCAGACGACCACCGGGACAAGACCACAGGAAACAGATGATTCTTCTGCACAATCTGACTTTGCTGCAGCCTGGAATTGAACTGCTGGTTTCGTCTGGTCAGAGGAGAACTGGCCCCCCGACTGAGCCTGGTTTCTCCCAAGTTTTTTCTCTATTCTCTCACTGATGGAGTTTTGGTTCCTTGCCGCTGTCGCCTCTGGCTTGCTTAGTTGGGGACACTTCATTTACAGCGATATCGTTGACTTGATTGCAAATTATTGCACAGATACTATTTAAACTGAACTGAGCTGCATGATGACATCACTGAATTCAATGATGAACTGCCTTTAACTGTCATTGTGCATTATTTTCCTAATTAATGTTGTTCATTTGCTTTGACGCAATATTTTTTTGTTTAAAGCGTTATATAAATAAAGATGACTTGACTTGGAAAAAGGTCCAAGGTCACTCACGTCAACCAGGACAAGACAACGATCTCAATGACCAAACTGATGCCCTCGCCAAAGCAGGTGCATTACACATAGAGTCCTGGACTTTCCTGTACTCCCACCCACCCCATCAGTGGCAGCCATAACCCGCCGCCAGCACGCCACTGGCGCGCAAACCCCCACCTCCTCCCACATTGAACTCTAACCTTAATTCACCGCTGAGGATCTCCTCACCCTCCAAGCATCGAATCCAGTGCTACAAACCATTGCCACTCACATTTCCTACCCACTCACTCATACCATTTCCACCTCTGACCTATCCAATTTATCTGATCTCCGCCAACTTCACTCAATCAAGCACATGCTGCATCTTAAAGCCGGTGTTCTCACATATGTCCCTGAACCCCTAACTACGCCAAAGCTCGTAGGTCCTCAGGGCCAAAGGGGGATGATGCTGACACACACCCACAATGCACCATGCGCTGGACACCATGGTGCCAAGGCCACCTATGAAACGCTCAAGCAAGTGGCGTACTGGCCTGGCATGCAGCAAGACGTGGCAGAATACGTAAATGGATGCCTGGTGTTTTGCCAGTTCCAACCGGCAAACCCAAACCACTGAGCACCACTACAACGGAAAGGAATGACCTTCCCATGGTCGGACCTCCAAATAGATTGGGTAGGACCCCTGCCACGGTCGACACGGGGATACAAATACTTCCTCACCGTGGTTTGCGAATTCACAAAGTGGGTAGAGTGTCTCCCAGCTCCCAACGATACAGTAGAAACAACAGCCTGCCTGTTAATGAACCACATCTTCTCAAGATTTGGACTGCCTTTAAGAGTCAACTCTGACCGAGGAACCCACTTCACTGCCAAAGTCATGCAGGAAGTATGGAAACTCCTGGGCATACAGGCCAAGCTTCATATAAGCCATCACCCAATTTCCAGTGGCAAGCATGTTGAAGAAGTATGTGTCCACCAGTCAAAAGGATTGAGATGTCAAGCTTCCTCTGGTACTGATAGCCATCAGGGCCACCCCTCACCGGTCTACCGGAGTACCCCCGTTCGAAATGATGACAGGACGGCAAATGACACTACCGTTACACCTGCTGTACCAACCGGGTGACCTGAACCTCGTTACCAGTACCTGGAAGAATTGCATCAGCACCTGAAAGCGACTTTCTCCTTCGCGCAACAAAACCTCCAAAAAAGCGCGGAAGGTCAGAAGGCCTACTACGACCAAAAGGCCTCTCACCAGGAACTCGGTGTAGGAGACCAAGTATGGTACTACAGCTTCGCCCAGCCAAGGCAGAATGCTCCTCATCGCCTGTCAAAGAAATTCCTACCTCACTGGACAAGACCCCACGAGATTGTGGACAAGCTCTCACCTGTTGTCTATCGGATCAAAATCAGATGAGGGCGCAGTGAGCCACTCCTTCGATGGGTCCATAGAAACCAGATAAAGAGGCACCAGGGCTCCAACCGACCGGAAAAGGGGGAGGATCAAACTGACTGACACAGACCAACAATCCCATGCTCTGTAACACACTAAATACAACTATCCTTTAAGGCAACATATAGTTTGGTTTTACACAACACCTACACACGCTCCTCCACAGCACTGCTAGGACCAACCCCTAGTGGAGAGGAGTCCTCCACACATGTGACACTCGGTTTACATTCTTAACCTCAGTCAGTGTCCTTGTGTCTCTTTGTGTTTATCTTTTCTCTTTCTCTCTGTGTTTTTCCTTTTCTTCCCTTACTATAATTTCCTTTCCCTTCTAGTCCTCATCAGGAAATTCCCTTGACTCAACTTTAAATCCAGGTCTAGAAAGGATTGACTCCTTTCACCCAATTTCTTTTTAGTAAATCATTGTGAAAAGCCATCATCATCCAAATTAAGGCAATCCAAGCCAAAATTGTCAGACAACAATGGCTAGTCAACACCCCAGTGCATACTGCTACCATCCTCCATATTGACAATCTAGCATTGTATCACCTCATCGACGACGAGTATCAGGCTGAACTCGAAATCTCTCCGTTCTTCAAACAGCATTCCTTCGTCCTTGACCCAGAACCGGAAGAAAGGATCAGGGAGTAAGGAATGCAACTTATTGATTTGACTCCTGTGAATACAGCCTTAGAAGCTATAGCTCGCCTTCCACCCACTGGTGAGTCAATCATTCGGTCTTGGTCTGTAGCTGACACAGCGCTTCACATCTCTACTATCGTAGAATATATTGTGACCTTGATACTAGCCTTCCTCCTCCACAAGCGAGTAAACGACGTACAAGAGGCTTTCAGTAAGTACACGTCTGGCGTCCTGTGCATTTTCCGACATGATAAAACTGACCAAGAACCCGAATTGGAGAATCCAATCAACTTGAGTGAGATTACGCCCATACCGCTTCGTTGAACCACTGACAGTTAGATCGATCGAAAACCCAATTACAACTAATCCTAAACAACACACCCCTATGTCAGTTGAAGTGTTCCTAACCATCTATCCCAAGTTACCCAAGTCCTGCACCAGAATTCAGCAAGTCATGGAGATGTTTGTTTGTGTCTTGTGTGTGCCTGTTCTGTCTGTCTCTTGTTCCAGTGCCCTTCGATGTTCGCACCAGGAACATCACCGTGCAAAACGGGGACTGTAGGACCTCAGTGAACAGTCACACCAATAACTGCAGAATCGGCTACTTCTGACAAAGGAATTAAAAGAGCATATTTCCTCCCATCTGCACAATCTGAACACCATTAATGATTAACTAAAGGGGAAACAATGCTCAGTTGTATCTCAGCATTTAAACAAAGTGATAGCATGATTCTACAACAGAGGACGTCTGTCCCGCTCATCAGAAAACTAATCATGTGACATCGATATACTGAGTTGGTTTCCTGTCAGCCTTGTTGTTTTCCAATTAAAAGAGTTGACGACATTAACTCTTTTCACAAGATACAAGGACCCTGTGTATCAAGAAGCATCTCATGATCATCTCATGAATGTATGGAAACCCCTGCGGCCCCACAGGAATCATTAATAATTAATGGCCCTCAACACAAAGGGTCCATACAGGATACATCCCATGACTCTGCTTCCTACTTGCTTGTGAAGTTTTCTACAAACTGAACTTTTCAATAAATAATCTCAAAAGGACAACCATTGAAAAATCTGAAGGTTTAATTATATTCACAAATAATATGTTTTATGTCTTATATGTTTGATGTGTTCAAATGTAATTGGTGCAACTGTAACCAATGTTTTACTGGTTTTAGCAGATAGTGCTATTAACTGTGTATAAGATATGGAAAGTTTAGTGTTGAACGAAAGCTCACGTTATTTGCTTAAACTTGGAGCTAATGAAATGTCCAAATTCTGTATTGGGTGCATATTATGACACTATAAGGTATTAACCAAAGTTCCACAATGGAGTTCATCTCACATGACGATGTCACAGGATGCTTAATCAATGTACAAAGAGAAACAGTACGGGGCATGTCTAAGTTCTGCAACAGCATCCCATTGGAAGATCGCGTCGTGGGATGGACCAAATCTGCTTGGATAAAACCCCAATGCCTGAACTAATTCAGCGCACACTTCCTTCTTCGCCATGGCTTGAACTACCTACTCCAACACTGCTAGCGTTCTTGTCATCCAGAACTCAAAACACTCCGTTGAAACTTCGTGACTGCCAAGAATCTTCGAAGTCTTGCAAGCAGCGAAACTCTCAGAAGAAATCGAAGCTTCTACGTAACCAGGCAACCAACCAATCACCAGGAGGGTTTTCCCAAAAGACGTCATCCAAACGACAGATCTGCAACCAATCCGAGGTGCGGGGATTCCCTGAGACGGGGCAACAAGCGAATCTCCAACTCCGCTTTTCAGCGCAAATGCAAGTAAAACAAACAAACTTCATTTCTTGCTGAAATAAGTGCAGATTGATCTTAAGCAGTAAAGATAAGACACACCTCTGCTTTTGTGATTTTCTTGGTGCAATCTAACGAATAACTTACTCCTGGGACTTCATTCAAATTCCGTTATCATCCTCTTCAGTAACTGTGTGTGTGTGTGTGTGTATGTATGTATGTGTATGTCCATTAGGTTTTAGATCCATGTAATAGAGTAGCTCAATAAATTCTTGTTTCATTTATAAAAGAAGTATTGTCTTGTGTGGTGTATTTTAAGATTAAACTTTCCCCAGATCCTATGCTACCTAGCTCGTAGTTTATAAATGATCATTCTGTTTGTATTCTCATTAAGCCACGAAATAATATAAACAGAATTGAAAGGATATACTGAATTTTATGTTTGCTGGACGAACCGTTGGTGAAGTATAAACTAATTAAATTTGGAATCAGTTCAATTAGAGCAATTTGAATCTTTAGATTCGATTCTTCTCAAAATAAATGAGCTAATATTTCCTTACACCCTCATTCCCTGATGGAGGGAATGGAGACGTTATGTCGAACGACATATGGGGTCTCACTTGGGAAACGCCAATGAAAATTGGCTAGTGGATTTTACATACCTGAGCCACTCCCCGTGCCTACGGGAATAAATGGGCGACAGGTGCATCCACTCATTCAGGTTTTACGCTGAGGAACCGAGAACGTGTCCTGTCAACAGTGAATTGGTTCAAGGTTGTGGCATGGGGAAATAACGTCTCCATTCCCTCAATCAGGGAATGAGGGTTACGTATGTAACCGAGACGTTCCCTATCTGTTGGTCACTGCGACACCGTCACAACCCTGTGGCGCTGCAATTGTCGACAATCCGCAGCATGTCACAAAGCTACACTTAAGGTCGTAACCTTCCCAAAGCCCCATCGCAAATTCCCTGACCTTGGTACCGAAGGGGACCAAAAGGGTGAGGGTCCAGGCACCACTGCCAGCAACTCCAGACAGTTGATGTGCCAAAGCAGTCGAGGTCCTGTCCAGGACCCTGAAGCTGCTTGCCCGTTGCACCCCAGCCCGTGTTGGAGGCATCTGTCATGACAACAACATGCCGGGACACTTGTTCTAAGGGCACGCCGGCACGTAGAAAGGCAAGGTCCGACCAGGGGCTGAATAGGCGGCGACACATTGGTGTGATGGTGACACGATGTGTACCGCGGCGCTATGCCCATCTTGGGACACGGGAGTGCAACCAGTGCTGAAGTGGCCTCATATGAAGCAATCTGAGCGGCGTGACTGCGGCTGCGGATGCCATATGCCCCAGGAGCCTCTGAAAATTTTTCAGTGATACCACTGTCCTATATCTGAAGGAACTTAGGCAGTTCAGCACTGACTAGGCATGTTCGTTGGTGAGACATACCATCATCCTCGCCAAGTCTAACTCCATACCGAGATTCTCTGCACAGGGTAGAGCTTGCTCTTCTCTCGGTTGACCTGAAGCCCCAACTGACTGAGTTGCCGAAGCACCAGGTCCCTTTGATTGCACAACTCCTCTCGGGACTGGACCATGATGAGCCAGTCATCAAGATAGTTGAGGATCCTGATGCCCACTTCCCAGAGTGGGGCAAGGGCGCCCTCCGCGACCTTCGTGAAGACATGGGGGGACAAGGAGAGCCCGAAGGGGCGGACTTTGTACTGCCATGCCCGACCCTTGAACACAAACCGCAGAAACGGTCTGTGGCAAAGGAGGATCGAGACATGAAAGTACGCGTCTTTCAGGTAGATCGCTGCAAACCAATCCTGGGCTTGGATAATACGCTTCCACGTCAACATCTTGAATGGGAGCTTGTGCAGGGACCAATTCAAGACTCGCAGATCCAGGATAGGTCGAAGGCCACCGCTTTTCTTGGGTACTGTAAGAACTGTAAAACCCACTCCTCATTTCAGCTGGAGGGACCGGCTCGATTGCATCCTTCGCCAGCAGGACAGCAATCTTCTTACGCAAGACAGAGGTGTCCCGGATTGCCACCGAAGTCTCGAGAATGCCATTGAACTTGGGAGGTCACTGGGCGAACTGAATCGCGTAACCGAGTCAAACCATCCGAATGAGCCAGTGCGACGGGTTGGGCAGCTCCCAAACTCCGTACAAGTGGCACCAAAAGGACAGTCGACATACAGTGGTGCAGCGATGGGGATTTGTGTCGGATGGCCCAGAAGGCATCGCATTGACCACTGGCGAAAGGGGGCATCGTGGGTGAGAATGAGGAGGCAGTGCGTCACTCATTGTCAACCCACGAGACTAGCAACTCGGAGAAAAGGGAAATTGCTCTTTTATTGAAAATGTGGGAACAAAAAGAAAAGAAAAAACAGAAGATTCTCCACCCGGCCCTCCTCCAGGGGAAGGAGTGGCGCTGTCTCCGCCAGCTCCTGAAGAACAGTCTCCCACATCTCCGAATTGCCCGTGTCAGGGCCACTTTTTTGTCTTCCTAGAGGATTTCGCGGCCGGATGTGACACGGGGGGCGCCGCTCTCACCGCTCACCTCTTCATGCACCCCCGGGAAGAAAGGAACCAGAGCAGAACGCGGTTGTGAGCCGCGCTCCATGCCGAGAAACCAATCGTCCAGCTGAGAGCGCTCAGGGCTGGGCGGTGTAGTCACCTCCAGCCCGATGCTCACGGCTGCCCGGGCAAGCATGGCCGACAACTTTAAGTCAGATTCGGCAGCAGCGACAACACCCGAAGGGGACAGCCCCGCCGAATCCTCATCCTCAGAGGCCGATAGCCCATCCCCCATGCTGCAATCGACATCTGATCCTCGGGCTTCACACCGAAAGACACGATGGGGCGGCCGTGTGACGGCCCAGCAGAATCAATCGCCAGCCGCACAGGACATGCGCTGCGGGAGGAATGAGAGGTCCATGGGGCGTGGCCTGGCAGAGAAGCTCTCACTGTCACCCTCAGATCTCCCAGAGCACCAGCTGGCGGTCCCCTGCTCGAGCCAGAGAAACTGGGATGGGTGGCAACAGAGGGGTCTGCTGCACTCCCCTTGAGGAGTGAGAGACGGGATCGCAGCGATGCCATGCTCATATGCCCACAGTAGATGCATGTGTCATCGACGAGCGCTGCCTCAGTGCGTTGGACACCCAGACACTGCAGACAATGCTTGTGACCGTCAACCGAGGACAGGAAACGATCGCATCCAGAAGGACACGGACGAAACGGCATCTTGAAAAAGATGCAAATCGTCCGTGACTCTTTTAGGAAAGAAACTGCTCTTTTAGCCGAAGCGACCAGGGGACTCACCGCTGCAGGGACACCGCTGTACTGTGCCGTCACATCAACCAGGAACAGTTCCACGAGATTAAATGGCTTTGTAGCGAATAATGACATTGACTACTCTGCTCCGAAGCAAAAATCAGAATGACTGGATGCACCTGACGCCTATTTTTACCCGTAGGCACGGGGAGTGGCTCAGGTATGTAAAATCCACTAGCCAATTTTCATTGGCGTTTTCTCTTAAACTCAGAGATGATTGGCCTCCCAAGTGAGACCCCATATGTCGTTCGACATAACTCATAGTGACAGACAGATAGGGAACAGTTGAATACACTTAAATTAAAGTACTAATTTTAAATGTTATTATTTATTTCTAAAATGCTTGTTGAATGAGTTTATGCTGTATTCACCCAAATAAATTCAAATTGTCTTGTATTTTGTCCATGTTCTTGCTTAATAATAAATGTCTATCTTTTGATTATTGCTGTTGCCACTAGTAATAAATCTGTGTGTGATTTTTATTTTCCAGCCCATTTTAAGGCAGCAATATAATAATTTTGAAACAATAGTTGATAGTTGCTACATGTACTGCATTAAGCTAAACGAGACTTGTTACAGCACTTGCATATCATTGCTTTTTTGTTGATTTTGATTGCTTCCATTATCCTCATTTGTAAGTCACTTTGGATAAAAGTGTCTGCTAAATGACTAAATGTAAATGTGCAATGCTTAAATACAGGATTTAGTATGTTTAATATGTGAAATATTTTAAATTAAACAAATTCATTTTAAGTTGCAAAACAATATTGTCACTTATTACAAATATTTATAAAATTCTGACAGGATATGCTATCCAGTTTTATAATATTTGTTAAATAATTTATTATTATGCATTATCATTCCAAGTTCTCACTAATAAAGTAATTACTCATATAGCATTATTTAAAGCATTATACTCAGCATATAGTACATCTGCCAATATTCGTTATCTCTGGCGCTGCGCAGGTCTACTCTCACATCCACTGCTTTGGTGAAAAGGGGTGGAGATATGAAATTCAGCAATTTTGATATGAGATAAATTCAACCAGCAATGTTGTTTGTTATTTAGCTTGAGTCAGTTCAATGTTGACACTATTTAGTTCAAACTATATATTTCATTCCATAAATACAATTTTCATTTTACATCTTTTATTTATATTGATCTGACAAAGTGGATGTTTCAAAGGAAAAAGAAAGACAACAAGGTTTGAAGTTAGCTTTAAGCACGATGTCCGTGTTTAGAAGTTTATTAAGCCAAGCTTCTAAAAACCATTGATGGGACTGGCCTCAGTTTTTTGTGAGCTGTGCAGCACTATAAACTTAGCTTGCTACTACTATGATGGTGAAGTAGATAGGCTTCGCCATCGGGAACCCTGTTGTCCTGAACCTGACAGAGATGAAAGTCTGCAAGATGATTGTCCTCCTAGTCTCCCCTTTAAACCAATCTGGCCACTTTGGCGACACTATAGAGGGCTTTGCTGAGTGGTTTATAGTAGCGCAGAAAACATTACAGGTAATGTGTAATTTTCTGCCAAAAAGAACCAACTGAACGACTTACCTGTTCACTCATAAGTTGCTGTAATCTGTGAGAGACACCAGCAATGGCATTGCTCTCAACAAGGTTGTAAAGTATCATGTATATGTTCATGTGAACGGAAATCTGAAAGTAACTTTTACTTTTACTTACATAACTTTGGTTCTTTGAGATGAGGGAATGAAACGCTGCCTATGCTGGCTGTGTTATTGTGCTTGAACTGGGACATACTTTATTTATGGCTTTTAGTAGAAAGATTCTAAAGTAGGCACAACTCAGTTTTTTTTAGGGCTACAGCCCTACAGAGTTTAGTTCCAAACCTGCTTCAGCACACACATCATGAAGTTCCCAAATAATTCTGAAGGACTTAATTAGCTTCATCAGTTGTGCTTAACCCCTTAACTGTCACCTCCCAACTCCCACACTTTTACAGTGGGTACGGAAAGTATTCAGACCCCCTTAAATTTTTCACTCTTTGTTATATTGCAGCCATTTGCTAAAAAACATTTTTCTCATTCATGTACACACAGCACCCCACATATTGACAGAAAAACACAGAATTGTTAACATTTTTGCAGATTTAAAAAAAAAGAAAAACTGAAAAATCACATGGTCCTAAGTATTCAGACCCTTTGCTGTGACACTCATATATTTAACTCAGGTGCTGTCCATTTCTTCTGATCATCCTTGAGATGGTTCTACGCCTTTATTTGAGTCCAGCTGTGTTTGATTATACTGATTGGACTTGATTAGGAAAGCCACACACCTGTCTATATAAGACTTTACAGCTCAAAGTGCATTTCAAAGCAAATGAGAACGATGAGGTCAAAGGAACTGCCTGAAGAGCTTAGAGACAGAATTGTGGCAAGGCACAGATCTGGCCAAGGTTGCAAAAAAAATTCTGCTGCACTTAAGGTTCCTAAGAGCACAGTGGCCTCCATAATCCTTAAATGGAAGATGTTTGGGACGACCAGAACCCTTCCTAGAGCTGGCCGTCTGGCCAAACTGAGCTATCGGGGTAGAAGAGCCTTGGTGAGCGAGGTAAAGAAGAACCCAAAGATCACTGTGGCTGAGCTCCAGAGATGCAGTCGGGAGATGGGAGAAAGTTGTAGAAAGTCAACCATCACTGCAGCCCTCCACCAGTCAGGGCTTTATGGCAGAGTGGCCCGATGGAAGCCTCTCCTCAGTGCAAGACATATGAAAGGACTCCAAGATGATGAGAAATAAGATTCTCTGGTCTGATGAGACCAAGATAGAACTTTTTGGTCTTAATTCTAAGCGGTATGTGTGGAGAAAACCAGGCACTGCTCATCACCTGTCCAATACAGTCCCAACAGTGAAGCATGGTGGTGGCAGCATCATGCTGTTGGGGTGTTTTCTAACTGCAGGGACAGGACGACTGGTTGCAATCGAGGGAAAGATGAATGCGGCCAAGTACAGGGATATCCTGGCCGAAAACCTTCTCCAGAGTGCTCAGGACCTCAGACTGGGCCGAAGGTTCACCTTCCAACAAGACAATGACCCTAAGCACACAGCTAAATTACGAAGGAGTGGCTTCACAACAACTCCGTGACTGTTCTAGAAAGTTGTAGAAAGTCAACCATCACTGCAGCCCTCCACCAGTCAGGGCTTTATGGCAGAGTGGCAAGGTAGTTTCTACGAGGTAGTATCCTCAAAATTATATTCCTTCTTAGAGAAAAATGGCATCTGTGAGGATTTCCAGTCAGGATTTAGACCGTATCATAGTACTGAGACTGCTCTCCTTAGAGTTACAAATGACCTGCTCTTATAATCTGATCGTGGTTGTATCTCTCTATTAGTGCTATTGGATCTTAGTGCTGCGTTCGACACTATTGACCACACTATTCTTTTGCATAGACTAGAACACTTTGTTGGCATTAATGGAAGTGCATTAGCATGGTTTAAATCGTACTTATATGACCGCCACCAATTCGTAGCAGTGAATGAAGAGGTATCATATCGATCACAAGTGCAGTATGGAGTACCGCAAGGCTCAGTACTAGGGCCATTACTCTTCACGCTTTACACATTACCCTTGGGAGATATCATCAGGAAACACGGTGTTAGCATTCACTGTTATGCTGATGACAATCAGCTCTATATTTCTTCACGGCCCGGCGAAACATACCAATTTAAAAAACTAACAGAATGCATAGTCGATATAAAAAAACTTTATGACCAGTAATTTCTTACTGCTAAATTCTGAAAAAACAGAGGTGTTAATTATAGGGCCTAAAAGCTCTGCATGTAATGACCTAGAACGCTGTCTAAGCCTTGATGGCTGCTCTGTCAATTCTTTGTCATCAGTTAGGAACCTAGGTGTGCTATTTGATAGCAACCTTTCCTTAGAAAGCCACGTGTCTAGCATTTGTAAAACTGCATTTTTCCATCTCAAAAATATATCTAAATTAGGGCCTATGCTCTCAATGTCAAATGTAGAAATGTTAATCCATGCGTTTATGACCTCAAGGTTAGACTATTGTAATGCTCTATTGGGTGGTTGTTCTGCACGCTTAGTAAACAAACTCCAGTTAGTCCAAAATGCAGCAGCTAGAGTTCTTACTAGAACCAGGAAGTATGATCATATTAGCCCGGTCCTTTCAACACTGCACTGGCTCCCTATCAAACATCATATAGATTTTAAAATCTTGCTTATTATTTACAAAGCCCTGAATGGTTTAGCACCTCAGTATTTGAACGAGCTCTTGTTACATTATAGTCCTCCCCCTTGTCAAAAAATCCTATTGGAATTTCAGTTTAAATCCTTTTGGATCTTACTGGATTCTTAGAATCCTATTGGACATTCTGATTCATTTTAATGGAATTTCACTTTGTCCTATTGGATTTTATTTGATTCTTAGAATCCTATTGGACATTCTGATTTATTTTAATGGGATTTTACTGTGTCCTGTAGGATTTTATTTGATGCTCGTGATGATCTTATTGGACATTGTGTTTTATTTAATGGGATTTAAATTTTTCATGTAGGATCTTTTATTGATTTGTATTTTTAAATGGAAATTCACTTTGTCCTGCAGGATCTTATTTGATTCTGTTAATTACTTTTTAAGAGTAACTTAACTTTTTTAGAGTAACACTGTGTGTGTGTGTGTGTGTGTGTGTGTGTGTGTGTGTGTGTGTGTGTGTGTGTGTGTGTGTGTGTGTGTGTGCTTGTAACCTATAAAAATGCAGCCTACATGAATATACACAAATATAAAAACTGAAATTCCTAATACAGTAAGGCAAAAATAATAAATATGATATTTCATAATGTCCGAATAAGTGTATTACATGTGACTAAAAATTCATAGAAACACAAACATCTATAATGGTACGCTTCCCCTTTAAGAAATCCGAATGTAGTGCGCGTGCAACTGTAGCGCGCATACTTTGAACAGTAACGGTCAAAGAGGAGAGGAAGCTGAGAAATCGAGTGATTAACGTTGTTTAACTCGTTAAAAGTTTATTTAAAGACGGTTAAAAGGAAGAAATAACGATACTTATCTGAGCTGCATCCTAAACAAACAATTTTGAGTGAATTAACTATATCTGTTGGTGAGTTGATGATCTCGTTACTGTATCTGCTGATTAGTATAGGAGTCTGCCATTACATAGCAAAATTGTTTAACAACTGATATTAATGAAATATTAATGTAAGCTGTTTATAATAAAATTTAATTGTATAAAACACTGGAGTAGTGAGTACAAAATGCCTGTTCTGACACCATTTTGAGCTGTTTTGAATTGTGGTTTACGTTTTTGTGTAGCGCTATACTTTAATTATTTGTATTAATGGAGTAATATGTTCTGTTGTCCAGGTCAGGTTTTATGTTCCAGTTAATAAGTTTGACATGGGACAACAATTCTCCCGTAATATGTGTGTGTGTACATAGAGAAGACGCGCATGACAAGAGAATAATATGGCGAGCCTTTTTGTCAGCGAGAGGACCTGTTGCGTTGCCTGGTAACCAATTGACCATGTGCACTGAGCGCTCTTTATAACTTCCGCATAAAGATAGGCCAGCTCATAAACTTCCGGTAAAGCTGATTTAATGTTGTGGTTTATAGGTACAGAAACCTCTCCTGCCTAGTTCTTAGAAATTGAAAAAAAAATAAAAATAAAAAAAACATTGCAACATGATAAATAATGATAGCATAACAATAATGATAGATGATGGCATTATGTTTTATGTTATTTAACAACAAATACTTTTATATGCCGAGGCTGGTAATCCCAGGTGATTACCTAGACATGTAATGACATTAAAATACTGACAACTAAACACTATAGTAACTGTTTAGGCCAGTGGTGCTCAAACTTAACCAGCATTAAGATTCAGTAGCATAGTAGGCCTAACTATTCAACTACAGCTCTGCACAGTAAAAAAAAAACAAACAAAAAAACCATCAAACAAAAAAACAGACAGTTTTATTCCTAATAAGAATATTTACTGTTGTCAGCCACTTCAACATTGTAAATATACAGTTTGAACATTAACACTGCACTGTGCTTACATACAGGTAAATAAAAAAACGTAAATAATGATTAAATTAAAATGTGTTGTACCTAAAAGTTAAATAAAAACTGTACTGTACTTAATCTTTATTTGAATAAAGTTGTTTTTACATTTAAGATGAAATGTATTGTGTTTTAACATTAATTTATAGACCCCTTAAAAGTTTGTAAACATTGCAACGTCTCCGGGTGGGCGGGGCTTAGCTGGAGGCAAAAAGAGGCGCGGACGCAATGTTGACAATCGTAAACTAGCACGTTTTAGGAGGGATTTATTAAACATGGATGCAGAAGAAGGTTCGGAACTGTCCGAATATGTACAGTCACTGACTCTGCGGGACCGTGACAAAAAAATAATAATAATAATAAAGTGGGAGTTAGCATACATTTATCAATTAATTCAGTTGATCACTCAGATCACTGACCAAACTGGTTATCTGACCAAAATATAATGACGAGTGGATAACATTACGGTAGCCTAATTTATTAATTTATTTATTTTTAGCTAAGCCTGGTGTAGTTCTTGTATCTTGTTCTCATTGGAAACATTTTAAACCAGGTTTTGGATATTTCCTAGACAACATATGAATTACTTTCGGGTGGTTTGGGGAATTTTGTCAAGGCTTATTGTCTAAAGCAAAAAACACAACAACAAAAAATGATTAGCAATGTGGATTATTTTAAGAGGCCATTCAAAGGATGGCACACAGATCTATCGCTGTATGTTTGTTTAACATTTAAGCTAGCTAGTGCGCTGAAGGTTGGCGACTTTTCACCTATAAAACATAAACTTGCTGATTTGTACTAGATAAAACCAACACACCAGTACATATGCATACATTATTTTACCTAATATGAAGTGTACACTGCAAACACGAGCATTATTTATGATCGTCTCTGTCTAGTCTGTACGCCGTATTGCATTCAACCACAATTGTCTTCTTGATTTCTGTGAAGGAATGTCGGCCGGGATCCGGTGAAACTTTAGTTTTTGAACCAAAAGTGCTGTTCCTTCTATTCTGGCAGCCAAAAACACAACAAGACGACATTTTAAAGTCAAAACCTCAAACTTTTAGCGCGCCTGCTATGAGTTCTTCCTTATGTTTTGCCTCCAGCTAGAGCGGTGATGTCACAGTGACGTAGGCGATTAAGGGGTCTATAATTAACTTAGTGATTCCTCTGTGTACCACTAGAGGGACTCGTACCACACTTTGAGAACCACTGGTTTAGGCTAATGTTAGAGATGCAATCTCCCAAATGACATCATAATGGTATGATTGATAATCAATTACTTACCTTCATAGTCATGAACACATTTTAAACACTTATAATATTTGCCCTCTCAACTCTATAGTTGTGCAGTACAATTCACTTTAAAAAATTTAACTCCAAATTTGTCTACTTTTATTGTACTGAAGTATAAAGTATAGCAAGTGCAGGAATCACAAAGTCTCATGTCATTTAATAAAAAATAATGCCCAGACACAGACAGCGTATAAGGAACTACAAATGAAATAAGTTAAATATTAATGGTATAACAATTAAATAATGCATTAAATATTTTGAAATATTTTTAGATTCAATTTAGTAACTACATTTTTTAAAGTTTTATCTTTAACTGTAAAAGATGCTAAATATATTCAGTCAACACAGACTTGTTACTGTTGTAGTTTTGCAACGCTGAATTTAGGTCTGAATCACTTAATGGACCGCTCTATTTTGACATTGGCTTGTCTTCCGTTATTACTGTCAATCATAGCAATGAGTCCAGAACAATTTAGCAGATTTACCTGCGTAACATTTAACACCCGTGTTTGTCATTCCTGAAATGGTAAATGTGGAAGTTTGGTCCTCATAGATAAACAAAAATGTTCTTCAAATTGTGAATGGATTTTGTAGAGAAACCTGAGCAAAGGGCACTCCCCTTAAAGCACAGTACAATTGACCGAAAATGACTGAGCTGGCTTATCTAAAACCAGGAAGTAATCGTGCATATGTTCAATTGACAGAGCATTAGTGATTGCTTTGGAATATATTTGATACAATATTTTTCAGTTTTTTCTCTCTTTTTACATTACACACAAACGGAACTTTATTACATTTATTGCATGAAAGGAACAGTATTTTACACCTCAAAGGGAATTTAAACTGAGTTACTATATCAAATTCTACATATTGTTTGATGTTTTATTGTTCTGTGTTGTGATTGTATTTGCTATTATTATTATTATTGCTACAGTAAAGTGTAATTTTTATATTCAATTTCTGGTCTCCTGTATACGCTTTATATGTTCCTCCTCACTCCTTTAGAGTCTAGAACTGGTCCATGGGGATATTTACATTGGAAGACACAAGTGCTACATACTGTGTGTGTGTGTGTGTGTGTGTGTGAGATCAATCCATTATCAGTGCTTTAGAAATTTTTGCACTAATGCTGTTTGCTGCACAAATCACCTCTCATGTTGTTTACAATGTTACTGAAGGTTGTGCAACATACAATTAACAATGTCTACATCAGGGTCAGTTTAAACAAACTGCAAGTACTATTTGTTCATAAAACAAATACAATGGAAAAGTGTACCTTTGGAATAAAATAAAAAAATAGAAATCCCATATAAACAGTCACCCAACTGGATCCCATTAAAATCCTATAGGAATGATCCTACAGGATATTTAGGTCTTGTCCTATAAGACTATTCCTATCGGAATCCTATAGGAACGGTTCCAAAATATGATAGAAATTCCAATTAGAATCCTCTAAAACCTTCTCATTTCAATCCATTACCTTTCTCTCTCAAGCTCCACGTCCACTCCGTTCTCAAAACTCTGGCAATTTGATAATACCATGAATATCAAAGTCAACTGCGGGCGGCAGATCCTTCTCCTATTTAGCGCCCAAACTCTGGAATAACCTACCTAACATTGTTCAGGAGACAGACACACTCTTGCAGTTTAAATCTAGATTAAAAGACCCATCTCTTTAACCTGGCTTACACATAACATACTAATACACTTCTAATATCCAACTCCGTTAAAGGATTTTTAGGCTGCATTAATAAGGTAAACCGGAACCGGGAACACCTCCCATAACACCCGATGTACTTGCTACATCGTTAGAAGAATGGCATCTATGCTCATATTAGTCTATTTCTCTCTTATTCCGAGGTCACCGTAGCCACCAGATCCAGTCTGTATCCAAGTCAGAGGGTCACTGCAGTCACCCGGATCCAGTATGTATCCAGCCCAGATGGTGGATCAGCACCTAGAAAGGACCTCTACAGCCCTGAAAGACAGCGGAGACCAGGACTAGAGCCCCAGATACAGATCACTGTAAAGACCTTGTCTCAGACGACCACCGGGACAAGACCACAGGAAACAGATGATTCTTCTGCACAATCTGACTTTGCTGCAGCCTGGAATTGAACTGCTGGTTTCGTCTGGTCAGAGGAGGAACTGGCCCCCCAACTGAGCCTGGTTTCTCCCAAGGTTTTTTTTCTCCATTTTGTCACAGATGGAGTTTTGGTTCCTTGCCGCTGTCGCCTCTGGCTTGCTTAGTTGGGGACACTTCATTTACAGCGATATCGTTGACTTGATTGCAAATTATTGCACAGATACTATTTAAACTGAACTGAGCTGCATGATGACATCACTGAATTCAATGATGAACTGCCTTTAACTGTCATTTTGCATTATTGACACTGTTTTCCTAATTAATGTTGTTCAGTTGCTTTGACGCAATCTTTTTTGTTTAAAGCGCGATATAAATAAAGATGACTTGACTTGACTTCTTGAATGGCCCAGCCAGAGCCCTGACTTAAACCCAATTGAGCATCTCTGGAGAGACCTGAAAATGGCTGTGCACCAACGTTTACCATCCAACCTGACAGAACTTGAGAGGATCTGCAAGGAGGAATGGCAGAGGATCCCCAAATCCAGGCGTGAAAAACTTGTTGCATCTTTCCCAAAAAGACTCATGGCTGTATTAGATCAAAAGGGTGCTTCTACTAAATACTAAGCAAAGGGTCTGAATACTTAGGACCATGTGATATTTCAGATTTTCTTTTTTAATAAATGTGCAAAAATGTCAACAATTCTGTGTTTTTCTGTCAATATGGGGTGGTGTATGTACATTAATGAGGAAAAAAATGAACAAATGATTTTTTTCTTTAGCCAGTATACCAAAAATAGCCACCAGATGACACCTGAACTCCACTGATTTTTTTAATGCATTTTCCAGTCACAAATTTCTTTCGCAACATTACTAAAAAACACACCAAATATGGACTTTTGACATCCAGACCTTTCTACAATATGTATTTTCTTAAGATTGAAAAAGTTTTGATGTGACACAAATATTTACAGAAGCCTCCTGACATTTTTCGAAAGCTTCTAAAAAATCATGGAAAGTTAAAAAAAAAATCTAGAAAGTTTCAGAAATTTTCCACCTTTTTTTCAAATCATAAACAGGAACGAATAGAACTGAGTGAACTTACAGTATATTGTTTTATATGAAGGCCTGTGTGTGTAATTAATTTCTTCATATTTATTTTACTTTTAAGAGAACACTTATTTTTCTAGAGTATTATACACTTCAACATCCTGTGTGTTGCGGTCAGTTCAGCTCTAATTCACACTCATTAATCGAAGAGAGGCCAATTCCTAAATTCTGAATTTGCCCAATTTAGGTCTGCATCTGTAAAAAGGGACTTGGTATTAAGATTGCTGTAAGTGATTTATTTATGGAATAGTATAAAGAAAAGTATCTTTCACAACACTACTAGTCATTTAATAATAAAATAAGATTTTTTTTTTTTTTTTTTACTAGGAAACAGAATTGCATCCCCTACTAAATGAAATCACAACTGTGCTAAAATAAACCTTAAATTAAATATTTTAAATAAAAACTGCATTAAACTGCTTTTAAGGTTGTTGACAGTTTACAATATCAATCATATGAACACATTTTACATGTACTGCTGATATTCACAACCAGCACAGAATTACTCCTTTTATACGTCCTGCCACAGGGTTGACACTTCTGAGCACACAGCTGGAGTTAAAGTGAGCCATGACCATCACTGCTGCTGCAGAAACTAGGGATACATATGGAGAGTGTAATCCGTTTAAATCCATTACAGAGAAGAACATCACACTTATTTCTTGCAAATTCTAATAATGTGATAAATTACCTTAAAAATGTGTAACTCGTGAAAACACATATCCATTTGCCTGAACTCTCCATGTCACTTTTGTTTCCTTTTCTATACCCCATTCCTTCAGCTTCTGTTTTATCTAAAGAAAAATCAAATATGAGATGAGCTATTTTCTTTTAATTTTCTCTATGGTTTGCAAAACTGTTACTAAAATGACAGACATCTGAATACCATTTAAATCTTTAAGTAAAACAGTGATTCTTATGACTTTAAATTTTCTAGCAGTAAACAACAATACATACAACATTTATAAGATTTTGCCAGCATGTGGGGGAAAAAAATCTTAAATGAAGGGGTCACTCAGCTAGTTTAAAAGGATAGTTCACCCAAAAATGAAAATTTCGTCATTAATTACTCACCCTTATGTCGTTTCAAACCGGTAAGACCCTTGTTTATTTTCAGAACACAAATAAATATTTTCTTTTTTTTGTGATCAAGTTATTTATTTTTATACACACAACAAACACCACAAAACACCAAAACAACAACAGGCATCATCCACACACCCAGAGCCACTATGCATGCTCCACGAATAACTCTGAAATATATAAGACGATGAGCCGAGTTTTCAGAGGTCAAACTGAGGACTGAAGTCGACAGATAAATTAAGGTCAAACAATTCCCAACTCCAAACAGATTTGACAGAAAAGGCATTGCAATGCAATCAACAATTCCACCACACACCGAGGAAACAGATGGTTGACCAGAAGATGGCACAATACAATCCCGCACAAAATGAGATCTTCTTAAATTAACTCTATATACCAGACCACCCCAGTTCGCAAACCTTTTAAAATTCAAAGGAAATAAATAAAGATATTAATGTCTGTTGTATAAAATAAAAGTAGCACAAAAAAGGAACGACAAACAACTTTGAGCCTGAACCAAAGCAGACCGCACTTTACCGAGAATATAGTGCCGCCTAAGAGAAAAAAATAAATACAAATTATTTGGATACGTGACCGATCCACACCAGTGCAAAACCTGTCCCCAAAACGCCCAGTGTCAAGAGCTAGTAACTTATTCAAACCTTCTCTACATTAGCTACAAAAAAAAAAAAAGATTTCAAAGCTTATCAGTCACTAGACAAAATTGCAGGATAGAAGATCACAGCAGGAATTTAAGTGTCCATGTCCACCTTGTTATTCTCCTCTCCTGGGCAGTTAAGATGCTTCTTCTGTGGCAGTGAGCTGATCTCAATATCGCGTCCTTCCAGTGCAGGAATCCACTTGGAAAGATTAGCTCTGAGAAAGCTGGCTGGATCGGAGCCTTCCACTCCCTCTGGCAAACCCAACAGTCACATGTTATTTCTCCTGCTCCTATCCTCCATGTTCGTCACTTTATCGGTAAGTTATTCGCATCTTTTACTGTCGAGGCCACAACCAAATCCAAAGTACTTTGCTGCTCTTTAAGTGCTAGCTTGATACCGTTAGCAATGGTGCCGTCGAGCTCTTTAGTGATGGTGGAATCTTTGAATTTTTTCTTTATTGGCGATTGCTTAATCACTCTTTTCCGATTGTCCTTGACCGTTGAAGTACTCATGATGAAGTAGTAGAAAGTGGTTAAAAATTTACTATCAGAATTAGCAGAGTGAAGGACCGTGCGTGTGCCGCTGTCGAAGAGTCACATGATCTCCCCACAAATAAAGATATTCTTGATAAAATCTGAGAATACTTTCTGTGTGCAATTAAACAGAACAAAAATTTACTTCATTCAATGATTCCTGCTCTTCCGTTCCAGTCTCTGCACATTTGGATTTCATCAAAAACATGTTTTCTGAAGATGAACAAAGGTCTAACGAGTTTGAAAACTTGAGGGTGAGTAATTATTGGCAGAATTTTCATTTTTGGGTGAACTCTCTCTTTAAAACTAAATAGTGGTTTATATATAATACACACAACCACAATATTGTGGTTACAACAGGGTCTGTCCCCATGCAGCACGTTGGGCCTCTCATGTTGAATCATACAGTATATTCTCCTGTCTACCGTAGGACAGACTAATTTGGAGAACAGTGTCAGACTGCAGATATATATCTGACTTTGTCCTCTCTGTCCCTGTTCGGCCACATTCTGCGTCTCTGGTGACAGCACTCCAGCTGTGCACTTTAAATGAGTTTTTCGTAGGAGAGAAGAAATGCAGAAAAGATAAATTGCATTGCATTGGTTTAGGATTGCAGAATCATTCAATTCTGATTGAAAAGCTGTTGCTTTAGCTGCTTTTTGAAAAGTTGTGGCGGTTTCAGCAGTTTGGGTATAGGTTAGCATCTCATTCCACCAGAGAGAAGCAGAGAAGGTGAAGGTTTTAGAAAATGACATTGTGCCTCTTTGGGAAAGAACAAGGTGCTGCTTGTTCATTGACTGTAGCTGGTGAGAGAGAGCATGCACTTGTGAATTGAGATGAGAAGGTACAGTTCCAGTGGGAGTCCTGAAAGCCACTGTCAAAGCCTTACAATGATTCTGGCCATAACTGGGAGCCATTGGAGTGACATCAGGAGGAGTCGAGGCCAAATATGCTACTGCATTCTGGATCAACTGCATTGGCCTGGTCACGATGATTGGAAGGCCCACCAATAGAGCACTGTAGTTGTCCAGTGTTGAAATGATGAGAGCTTAACCAAGGAGCTTTGCTGCATATTCTGTCAGGAAGGGTCTAATTTTCCTAATCTTGTAAAGCACAAACCTACTAGATAGAGCCATTTTCGAAATGTAAAAGCAGTGAGTCTTTAAACACAACCCCAGGTTGTTTGCTGTCCTGTTTGACATTAAAGTTGTAGACCCACAGCTGAACAGTAATGTTGTGGCTTGCAGGGATTACAAGAAGCACTGTTTTCACAAGAGCTAGAGATGGCACTTCTTCATCCAAGTTGAGATGCTTGAACGGCAGATCCTGACATGAACTGAAGCAGTGGGTCATCACGTTGAAACAACAGATATAGCCGTGTATCATCGGCATTGCAATTGTAGAAGAAGCTATGTGTCTTCATAATCATGCCCAGTGAGGTTATGTAAATGAAGAAAAGAAGAGGAGTGAGAATTGAACCTTGAGGCACCCCTGTGATTAGCTGATGTGATTCAGACACCCCTCCTCTCTGTGAAACCTTGAAATATATGCATGCAAGTTATGACTGAATCCACAAAACACCTGTTATGTCCAAGTCAGAAAGGATGGACAGGGGGAACCGATGGTCAATGGAAGATCACAGTGTCAAAGGGAGCAGACTGGTCCAGCAGAATCAGGACAGATGATGGTCAAAGTGTTTTAGCAACAGGCAGCAAGGCAGTCTACACAGAATGTCAGTTTTTGAAGTCGGACTGGTTATTGTCAAGTTGGTTGTTCTGTGAGAGAAAAGCTCTTTCAAAACTCAGGTTTAAACAGGTTTAAGATAAGACAACATTGCATGTTGTTTTTTTAAACAATAAGGTTGTCTGAGCCTGCTTAAATGTAGTGGGTAAATTGTCAGTAGTAATGTTGATTATGTGAGTCAGAGAAGGCAGCAGTATTGATGAGATCTGCTGTTGTAGGTAGAAGGGGATTGGGACTAAGAGGCAGGTTGTAGAATGGCTGGTACAGAGAACTTTGGAGACCTTGTTTATCCACTAGTGAAAAAAAGGAAGAGAAGAGTGGAACGTGTGTGGGTGGAGGTTGGCAGTTAGTGAGTGTTGAGGAGATCTGGTTGCTGATGGTTGGCACCTTATCAGGGAGATAATTGGTAATGTCATCAGCAGTCTGTCAGTTAGTCTTACGCAATGACTGTCAGGCAACTGTATTGCTTGATATAGGCTTCAGTGATATAGGCCTTAGTCAACCGAGTCTTCATCATCAAACTTCAGTCATAAAAGTCTGATGCTCTCTTTTGTAAGGTTGTTGAAATCTTAGAGAAGTGTTTGCTATCCAATTTTGATAGATTTCAAAGGTCACAGTCTTTGTGCTTCGTTCTGTGTTTCCAACTTAATGGGTAAGGAGACATTAACAGATACACCAAGTTCTGAGTTTCTGAACTGGCCCAGATGCCTGGACCATATAGTAAGGATGCTCTTGGCACAATGGAAGTTCAGCATCACCCAGGTCAGTGTATCACTGACTACTGGAACGCAACTCTGTACCCTCCCCACTGTACACAATCTGCATCACCAGTAGAAGATGGATGGATGATGGACATGACAATAAAAGGTTAACAGTCTTCCACAGATAGGTAATCCACATAGAGGAAGGTAGTAACACATGTAACAATCAACGAGAACTAATAAACTCAAACTGAACAGACAGGAACTTATTTACACAGACCAAATGAGGACAATAAGCAAGGCACACCTGAACTAAATGACATAATCACACACAAACAGGAAACTGTGGTCAATGGAACACATGAGGAATGAAGAACTACAAGTTGTGTGCTGTCTTCTACCATGAAGACAGAGACAAACAGAACATAACAGTGACAGGACTCCCCCCATCCTGAAGGCACAACCTCACGCCATGGCAGGACGGACAAAAGGAGGGATGGAGCGAGGGAGGGAGGAGGACGAGGTGGAGGTCAAAGGGCAGGAAGAGAGACAGGCAGATGGCCAGTGCAGTGATGACAGAGGGAGGAGCAATGGAGGAATCAGGAGGAAGCACGGCAGATAAAGACTGAGGGAGAAGCCAGGGAGAAGACAGGGAGCAGGAGGAGCCAGGTGGAATCCAGACTGCAGTAGGGCTGCACGATGAATCGAAATTAAATTGCAATCATGATTGCGCAAAAGTGAAGCACGGTTCTGTGATAAATAGTAAATCTCCATCCGAAGGCCAGACGGCACTCTCGCACTGAAACTCCAAATATGCCCCACAGAAGAAAGGTAAGGTCATTCCAGGAAACAGAAAATTTAACTGTTTCAGATTCATTGATTCAGTGTGACTAAGAAACACAGGCACTACAACAATATATGGTTTATTAAGTTCTTTTTTATAATTTTCATTATAATAAAGCACATTTATAATGCAATGCTAAGTAAGTTTGGAATAAAAACCATGTTATTAAATGTGGTATTCTGTGGGACAAGAGGTTCATAAAAACTCATGTTTTTTATGATGCATGTTGCTTTTTCAAATGCGAGGCGGAGTACAGGACTCATAGGCTGGAGGTGGAGACAAGGGATCATCTAGCCACAATGCCGATGGAGACTGAAGGACCCATGGCAAAACCACACCACTGATGGTGGGCTGAGTAAAGTTCAGAGTTACGATCTCAGGAAATCTATCAAAGCCACCAAACGGCAATATAAAAACAAAGTTGAAAAACAATTCAACACCAACAGTGCAAGAGGCATGTGGCAGGGTATCATTAACATGACAGATTTTAAAGGGAATAAACCAGCAATTGTGAACCTTGCTGCCTTTCTACCGGATGAGCTTAATTTTTATGCCCGTTTCGAGGCTCACAAAACTGCCCGCACAGAGAGCGCTCCCGCGGCTGCTGCAGAAGAGGTGAGTGCACTCTCAGTCTCTGTCGCAGATGTAACCTGATCCTTCCGATGGGTGAATATCCACAAGGCTGCGGGTCCTGATGGCATGCCAGGCTCTGTGCTCAGAGCATGCGCATTCCAACTAGCTGGGATTTTCACAGGCATTTTCAACCTCTTCCTCTCTCTGTCTGTTGTTCCCTCATGCTTCAAAAAAATCCACCGTTGTGCCCATACCAAAGAAAAATATAAAATCACATATTAGAATGACTGGAGGCCCGTTGCTCTGACACCCATCTTCAAGTGTTATGAGAGACTCATCAGAGACTACATTTGCTCTGTGCTGCCTGCCTCACTGGATCCACTACAATTTGCATATCGTACAACTGTTCCACAGACAATGCTATTGCTGTCACCCTACACACTGCTCTCTCCCATATGTAAAATAAGAACAACTTTGTGAGAATGCTGTTTGTTGACTACAGCTCAGCATTTAACACCATAGTGCCTGCCACACTTGTTGCACCGGCAAGACTCCAGACTCTGGCACTAAACAGATTTCTGTGCAGCTGGATCCTGGACTTCCTGCAAAGCAGAAGTCAGGTGGTCAGAATGGGCAACAATACTTCATCCCCACTGACCCTCAACACTGGTGCTCCACAGGGCTGTGTCCTCAGCCCACTCCTGTACTTCCTGTACACATGACTGTGCAGCCACACACAGCTCCAACATCATCGTCAAATTCACTGACGACACAAGGTGATAGGCCTGATCACTGACAACGATGAGACTGCCTACAGAGAGGAGGTGAGCACCCTGACTAAATGGTGTCAGGAGAACCATCTCTCACTCAACATTAACAAGACCAATGAGCTGGTGGTGGATTTCAGGAGACAGAGCAGAGAACACACACCCAACACCATCAACAAGACACCTTTGGGGCGGGTAAACAGCTTTAAGTTCCTCGTTCACATCAATGAGGATCTCACATGGTCCGCTCACACAAATGCAGTGCTGAAGAAGACACATCAAGACCTTTTCTTCCTGAGATGGCTGAGGAAGTTTGGGATGAGTCCCAGCAACCTCCGAACATTCTACACCTGCACTGTGGAGAGCATCCTGACTGGCTGCGTTTGGTTTGGAAACAGCACCACTGGCAACTGCAAAGCTCTGCAAAGGGTTGTGCGAACTGCCTGCCACATTGTTGGAGGTGAGCTTCCCTTCCTCCAGGACATCAGCACCAGGCAGTGTATAAGGAAAGCCCGGAGGATCATCAGAGACTCCAGCCACCAGTCCCACAGACTTCTCTCTCTGCTGCTCTCAGGAAGACGTCTCCGCAGCATCCGATCCTGCACAAGCCGACTGAGGGATAGTTTTTTCCCTCAGGTTATCAAACTAATGAACAGTCAGAACTAATATACTCTACAGCACCCTATAGCATACTCCCACTATACAGTATGCCACGCACTGCACATTAACTCCAACACAGTTCAATACTGGACTATATGTACACACTGCACCTAAAACAATAATCTGTCTGCTACCACTTGATACCATCCAATGCACATCCATGACATTTTATGTATCTAGTTCATTTATAATCCATTGCACCTTTGCATTTTTTGTGTGTATATACAGGTGCATCTCAATAAATAAGAATGTCGTGGAAAAGTTCATTTATATCAGTAATTCAACTCAAATTGTGAAACTCGTGTATTAAATAAATTCAATGCACACAGACTGAAGTAGTTTAAGTCTTTGGTTCTTTTAATTGTGATGATATTGGCTCACATTTAACAAAATCCCACCAATTCACTCAACAAATTAGAATATGGTGACATGCCTGACGTTTCCTGAGTCTTCAAAATGGTCTCTCAGTTTGGTTCACTAAGCTACACAATCATAGGGAAGACTGCTGATCTGACAGTTGTCCAGAAGACAATCACTGACACACTTCACAAGGAGGGTAAGCCACAACATTCATTGCCAAAGAAGCTGGCTGTTCACAGAGTGCTGTATCCAAGCATGTTAACAGAAAGTTGAGTGGAAGGAAAAAGTCTGGGAGAAAAAAAAATCACACCCAACCGAGAGAATCGCAGCCTTATGAGGATTGTAAAGCAAAATCGATTCAAGAATTTGAGTAAACTTCACAAGAAATGTCTGAGGCTGGGGTCAAGGCATCAAGAGCCACCACACACAGACGTGTCAAGGAATTTGGCTACAGTTGTCGTATTCCTCTTGTTAAGCCACTACTGAACCACAGACAACATCAGAGGCATCTTACCTGGGCTAAGGAGAAAAAGAACTGGGCCCGGTTTCCCGATAACGCTCACTCTTAGCGCGGTAAGAAGACTCGAAAGATATATCTTACCAAAGTTGTTTATGTTCCTAAGTGTGTTCCCCGAAGTGTCCCTTAGGAAGCTTCTTTACACGCTGCTTCTTACGTCCGACGTTACAAAGGCGCTGTCCCAAGTGAAGGTGCTGAATTAGTTGGCATCGATTGCTCAGGAATCGATTTTCAACTTCACGCGAAGGTGCATTACGGCGTTAAGAAAGACAACACATTCTATGCAAATGAAACATTCCTCAAATTATTCCAGTAACATTTATTTTAACAGTTTAAGTTATCCGTAAAATATAGACTATTAATTAAATAATCAAATTGTCAGTAATATGTTTACACTATATGTTGTGACGGGTAGAAGAACCGGGTATCCCTCGCTAATCATCCACCCTCCTTATCCCGTTGTGCCACTTGTGCCGCTTCTTGACATGGGTATAACGACTTCTAAAAATTATGTAATACACTTTTATATTAATGGTAAGGTACTCTACAATCCCAATTCCCCTGCATGGCGCAGAAGGGCGTTGGTGACAGTGTGGACGCACCTCCACACGAGGTCTTGCTTAGGCCCTAGCCCTCTCCCACGCCCTCGATGAAGCTCCCTGTAGCAAAAAAAAAAAAAAAAAACCAAACCTTAGCGCTGCAAGCAGCTGGACTTCAGGGCTTAAAGCAAAATTCCGCCCCGCGTTAGCCTGGCAACCGCAAGTCTGAGAAGGTCCAGCAGCTCCATAATGAGTTGTCTTGGGAGGCGATTTTTTTAAATATAGCACGTCAGTCAAAATGTCAAAAGGGCTTAAGTTTTGCCGAATAAAAAAATTGACATGGACCAAACGGCTCCGCGGCCAGCGCCGTCTTTGATTCAATACAAGGACACGTTAGATCGCTGCCATAGCTGGTCGCTTACTGGACACCACCATGCTTACCCATTTATAGATCTTTAGAGCCAAATTGTTTGCCAGATTTTAATTATCAAAAGTGATTGCCAATTTAAACGCTTAAATGACATTACGAAATAGCCTATAGGCTAATTACCACCATATTAGTTCTGATACCAAATAAAGTCAACTTCATAAATAGGCCTGTACAGAGGCGTGTCTACGTGGTGGCCAGGGATGGCACCAGCCCCCCCTGAAATTTGGCTGGCCACCCCAGGTCACCACACCCAACTTTACCACCACCAGATGTCTTGCGATAGACTTGTTTTTAGTAAATTTCTAACTGCATCTGGCAGTGGCGGATCCTGGCATGTGTAGCTGCCTAGGGCCGCTTTCTTCTCCTCTTTATACTTAATTTTAGGCTGTTTCTATAGCGTGATATTTGACATACCTAGAGCGCATAATGTTACGTGATCCATGTAATGCGCGAGCACGAATCTCCACTCGCAAGTGGATTTCCTTCACTCACACAAAACTGGATGTGTGCTTTTAAATATACATTGTTCTTTTATGAATTGGATCTGCTTTTGCTCAGTGATTACGTGTATGCTCAAACGTTCTTGCATCACTGAAGACTAGAAGCGCCTTTTTTCTAATTCAGATGAGGAGTAGGCTTATCTCATTAAATGGAAGCAAGCTGATTATAGTCAGCCTTAGTTATTTATTTTATTAATAGCCTTCTTATTTTAGTTAAGTGCTTAACTTATAAATATGCATTTATTCAATTGTTTTATTAAGTGCTTTTTTATTTTTATTTTTTGTATATAGTTTTGCAATAAAAGCGTATTAACCAGGTTCCAGAAATAATCACTGATGGTGCTTCTAAAATTAGTGAGGGTGCTCTGGTCTTAATGCCCATTTTCACATATTTTCTCCCGTCTATTGCTTTGGTCATCATTGTGTCAATCACTGCTACTTCGAGAGCGAATCCCACATAAATATGCAGGTGTCCCCCCCGACAACCTATTTGACCAATTGCCCCAGACTGGCCACCCCATTTAAAATGCTCTAGACACGCCCCTGGGCCTGTATCCATTGCGAACATATTTTATTATTAGTCTTAAAATGTCCATAACATAAAATAATTTTTGAGCCACAACATTGTCAACATACCGTAGTTGGACTTGTACTGCGCTGCGCTGATTTCTAAAGACTGCTGCAAAATGGCGGCGACTAGCGTCTCGAGCTCAAACAACGCTAAGAGAGAGCTTACGAATGGTCCAGACCAACCTTACGAAAGTGTGACTTACAGAATATATACTTAGCGTACGAACGTGTCGGGAATCGTACCATAACATTAAGAGAGAGGTTAAGGAATAGGTTAAGAACTACTTAGCGATAAGAACGTTTTGGGGAACCGGGCCCTGGACTGTTGCCCAGTGGTCCTAAGTCCTCTTTTCAGATGAGAGCAAGTTTTTTTTATTTCATTTGGAAACCAAGGTCCTAGAGTCTGGAGGAAGCTCATAGCCCAAGTTGCTTGAAGTCCAGTGTTAAGTTTCCACAATCTGTGATGATTTGGGGTGCAATGTCATCTGCTGGTGTTGGTCCATTGTGTTTTTTGAAAACCAAAGTCACTGCACCCGTTTACCAAGAAATTTTGGCCAGCTTTTTGAAGATGCTGATTTCATTTTCCAGCAGGATTTGGCACCTGCCCACACTGCCAAAAGCACCAAATTTGGTTAAATAACCATGGTGTTGGTGTGCTTGACTGGCCAGCAAACTCACCAGACCTGAACCCCATAGATAATCTATGGGGTATTGTCAAGAGAAAAATGAGAAACAAGAGACCTAAAAAATCCAGCTGAGCTGAAGGCCACCATCAAAGAAACCTGGGCTTCCATACCAACTCAGCAGTGCCACAAACTGATCACCTCCATGCCAAGCCGAATTAAGGCAGTAATTAAAGCAAAAGGAGCCCCAACCAAGTATTGAGTACATGTAAAGTAAATGAACATACTTTCTAGAAGGGCAACAATTCACAAAAAAAAATGTTTTTATTGGTCTTATAAAGTATTCTAATTTGTTGAGATTGTTGAGATTTGTTTTTGTTAAATGTGAGCCATAATCACATCACATCACAAATCACAATTAAAAGAACAATTTCAGTTGAATTACTGAAATCAATTAAATTTTCCATGACATTCTAATTAATTGAGAGTCACCTGTATGTCTACATCATGTAGAATGTGTACATACTGTGTATAATGTGTATTGCTAACTGTAAATATGTCTAATATTACACTTTGTCTACTGAGTACATGTATACTGCACATTGTCATCTGAATAAGTCTGTATGTCTATATGTAAATTGTTTCTGCACTGTCTGGAGCACACTCCCAAGTATTTCACTCACCAAGGCACATGTGCTGTGGTGATGTGACAATAAAAGTGATTTGATTTGATAACTGTGACAATTTCATTTACCTGGGCTCAGTGTTACAAATAGTAGCAATAATACTTTTTTTTAAAGATAAATAAGCAGGTATTTATTATCAATTTTTGCCCAAGCAAAAAAGTGGTTTCCCATAAGAAGCATTACCACACAATTCTCTTCTATGGCTACATTCAGTTAAAGAGCAGGTCATATGGGTTTTTGAAAAATCTCTCTTTTGCAGTTTATAACGTAGCTATCCTTAAATGAAAACAATCTGCAAAGTTGTTAATCAAAAAAGTGCATGATAAATAAAGATATTGTCTCTCAAAAGAGAGAGTCGGTTCTGAATCGCCGTAACGAGTCGTTATATTTTCGACTCTTTGCCTGTTACCGGTGTACGTCACTGGGTAACACATTTGCATAATCCCCACCTGCTCGCGAAATACGAACAGAGGCTATTAGTGCGTTTACATCATATTTTTTTTTTTTTTCCAGTGCGTTTACATCATATTGAGAAGACGCGGTGTTCAAGGATACCACAGAAATACAATTCGAGCCTTTTGTTGTGTGCTTGTCATTTTATCAAGAACTGCTTCTCTAATCTGGGCTTTTATCTTCGTTGGCTTCTTATCTTCTTAATTTGGACTAACAAGCTCTCTGAACCACGACCAGTAAGTAGTACGATTGATACATTAGGTGTACATTTTCAATTGAGTGCTCAAAATATAATTTTTTTGTGCCAATATGTGATGTATACCTAGTGCAGCTTTAGGTTTCCAGGTAAAGCACGATATTACTGTCTTACTGAAGTAGTTCTAAAAATTCGCAGTGAACCTAAGAATATGTAGATTATTGTAGACTGACGTTGTTCTAATTACTTTGTTTAATAATAAAGAATGTAGTGTAGCACACAGACTTTATAATAACTTGTGAAATTGCTGTTTATTGTGCTGCACTGGCAGTTACAGGGTTAATGCGGGAGAGATGAGTGATTTCGGATGGTGCTCCAGTGATACAACTGTTCTGCGTTCTGATTAAAAGTTAAGACCAAGCGTCTTTTGTCTGTCGTTCTTCAAACATTACAGTAGACATATTTTGGTTTACAAACTGTATTGTTTAATCAGTTAGTCACGTTAGCACTCGGCTAACGTATCCACCTAGTGTTCACAGTTTAGCAGCTAAACTTAAGCTGTGGGCACGATTAGCTTGCATAAGTGTTTTTGTATTTTATGTCATTATAAGAACGGATTGACTATATTATTGTTTTATGTAAAGGTGCTTTGTCAATGGTAGCGCTGGCTAACTGGCTCAAGGACTCATCTCTGTGCCAATCACAACAGGTTTGGCCAGCTGACCAATCAGAGCAGAGTAGGCTTGAGGAAGGGAGGGGCTTGCTCCGAATCATTTCCTAATCATTGGCAAATGACTCTAAATTAAATGTATATTCTGAGAAAATTACAATGTTTTCTGACCTTAGATGCATTTAAACCTGATGTAGGGGACTCCAATACAATATTGGGACACTTTAAAATACCATATGACCTGCTCTTTAACAAGCATTGCATGTATCCATCCTGTGTTCATATAATTTATTTGCTTCTGTGATTTAATTTAGTAACTTTCTTCATGTTTATTTGTTTATTATCTGTCAGCAGTGATTATGCATTTATTAGTATCACTAATAGTTGTGGTATTTACATCTTGCATGTCTATTGTTAATAAATCATGTTAGTTTTATTACACTTGTGTCTTTCTTGTGTTAGTGATCAAAGGCTCTACTAGGCACCTGAATTCTTACAAATCCTTCAGACAAATAAAATAAATTACATTAATTATAAATTATGGTTAATTTTATGTCAGATAATAACATAGGACACGTGCCACTAATACTTCATAGGGCACTACATTGTACAGTATCATATGTTTGAAATGTGAAACTCCAGAATATCCATTATCTGTTTTAACAGAAATTGTTTAATACTTACCTTCTGTAAGATAACAATCATCACTGCAGGATCATTGAGATTCTGACCAGATTTGACCCTCAGTCTTACAATCTGTTTCTTTGCACCTGTTAGAATATAAAAAGTATTTTTGTCAAAATTAGAGTTTTAACGCAGATGATTCATTTTCCAATGTAATGCCGTTAAAGATATTTAAAGCAGTTAATGGAGGGCCGGATCTAGGGTTGGCTTTTTCCAGTTTTTTTTCTTTACAAGACTTGCATTTATTTTAATGCAGAACGTCTTTATGACCACATCAAATGGGAGGCTTTTCAGACGTGCACTTCACTTTGCCTCAGTGACAGGTGCTAGTCAAACGAGCGAATAAACTGAAATCATATCAGTAATCTGAGTCGTGTCAGTACTGTGATGATATGTCATCAGACCATATGTCAGAAATCTTTGCTACGCCATGTATTTTTTACTGTTGATAACATGATGTGTAGTGTGAGAGCGGCAATGCTTGTTGGACATAGAAACAGTAATTATGGAGAGCAGGTTTTTGTGAAGGGTCAATTGCATGCATAAATACTATAAATACCGCCCTCTATAGCCTGTATTATTTTATATTAAAGTGCAAATGAAACTATGAGCATGCGTGTCAGATTCGCGTCACGTTCAGCAGTGGCTTTGAAGGAATACTCCACCCCAAAATGAAAATTTTGTCATTAATCACTTACCCCCATTTCATTCCAAACCCTTAAAAGCTCCATTCATCTTCGGAACACAATTTAAGATATTTTGGATGAAAACCGGGAGGCTTAAGACTGTCCCATAGACTGCCAAGTAAATAGCAGTGTCAAGGTCCATAAAAGGTATGAAAGTCGTCGTCAGAATACTCCATCTGCCATCAGACATGCAATCTGGGTTATATATAGCGATGGGAACACTTTGTAAGCGAAGAAAACAAAAACAACAACATTATTCAATAATTCCTTTGTCATCAGTCTCCTCTGTGTCTCTCCATATCATGTATGCTGTGTATGCTCTTTTATGTCATCTGCGCCACAAGGATGCGCTGTTTTATTTCAAATCAAAGCTAAATACATGTAGAAATAGTGCATCCTTGTGGTGTGGATGACACAGAAGAGCATACACAGCATACATGATATGGAGAGACACCGAGGAGACCATTTACAAAGGAATTATAGAGTAAAGTCATTATTTTTGTTTTCTTTGCTTACAAAAAAGTGTTCCCGTCGCTTCATATAACCCAGATTGCACGTCTGATGGCAGATGGAGTATTCTGACGACGACTTTCATAACTTTTATGGACCATGACACTGTAATTTACTTGGCAGTCTATGGGAAAGTCTCAAGCCTCCAGGTTTTCATCCAAAATATCTTAAATTGTGTTCCGAAGATGAAGGAGCTTTTACAGTTTTGGAACGACATGGAGGTAAGTGATTAATGACAAAAAATTTATTTTGAGGTGGAGTATCCCTTTAAAAGCAGCCAAATAACTGTATATTTACTACTTGCTGAAGGGCACAGGTAAATATATAATTTATTATAATGGGTTTATGTGAAGATTGTTTTAAGTTCAATAAATTAAGTTTTTGTTGTTTTAAGTCTAATAAATGCAATTGATTAAAAAAGGTCTCCATTAAACTGTACTGTTAAATGGCTATAGTCAATGGTTAAATATTAGAAAAAAAAAGAACAATTTCCTAGAGACTTCTGTAGTGTTGGTATCAGCGATACTCACCTTCAGTCATACAAAAAAGATGCCGTTAAACAAATATTAAAAATATACTGTCTTTATATTGTTTCTACATTCATTTATAGATTGAATACGAAATTGCAATATAAAAGCATATTTAAAAACTTTGTTATGTGGGATTAATCGTGATTAAGTTTAGAAAACAATGTGTGATTAATTAGTTAACTAGTAAAAAGTGGTATTTATTCCTGGCCACTGGTCATTTGAAGAAAGCAACATTAATGTCTTTAATTTAAAATAACTTTAAATAAACATTGAATCAATTAATTAAAATGGGAACCCTAATAATAATCTTTAATGAATATATTTTTATAAAATCTGTTCTTAGCTCTTTCTGAATGCACCTTGCAGTCAGATCTTTTTAAATGCAGGGCTCACCCAAAAATGAAAATTGTAAATTTTTTCACCCTGATGTTTATTCAAACCTGTATAAGTTTATTTCACAACACAAAAGAATAATATTGAAGAATGTGGGAAACTCACACAGGTCTGGAACAACATGAGGTTAAGTAAATGATGACAGAATGTTCATTTTTGGATTAGGGCTAAGGCTGAATCTTTTTAACATTTTTATGCAGTCCAGTATTAGGAACAGGAATAGCTGGAAGTAATGTTCAGACTTTTTGGATGTGACAACTGATTAAAGCAGCATGATGGCAAATTAACATATATATTTTAAAGACACTTGCTGACCAAATGGGGTCCAGAAGAAAATTCATTTCTAATGCTCGTAATGAACAATTAGCAGCTAAGGTCCAGATATGAAACTTACGTTGCATGCAGACGAAAGGGAGAACGTTTGAGCAGACCTGATAACTGATTATACCACCAGGATCTGAAACACCACAAGGACTCTGCAGCCCAGATTGTAAAGGCAGTCTAGTAAAGGAGGAACTGGAGACATTTGTTTCATCCGACCATTTCCACACATTTCTGAACAGTCCAATCCAAGCACTTGTATATGGTTTCATCACACTCAGCTGGTTCTGCTCAGTTTGATTCTGAATGATGACCAGGTCTGTGTAATACTGTCTGCAGTAGCTCTGAGCATCCTTCCAGGTCATGCTAATACTGATGAAAACAAACCTGTTTACTCCATTCTCTGTAACAAAAAAGAATTAATAATAAAAAAATAGATTAAACTGTATTTATTTTTACACGGTGTAACTTTCACAGGGTAAATGTCAATGCTGAAGCCAGACTATAACTGTTACGACTATTTGAAACCGGGCCTATTATAGGAGTAAAAGTGGGAATAATTTTTGCTAGAGGTCCAATAGTGTAACAAAGTTTTGATAAAGGCAAAAAAAAAAAGACATGGGATATCCTTTTTACAATCTGTATTAAACTACCCATGCCAAATATTCACAAACACCATATTAAACGCTTCATAAATATACAAATTCCCCTAGCAAACAGTCACAAAAAAACAACAACCCAATGTCCAGAATAAATGAGCAGGTACGACAGATGCAATGTAGAAATAATTGCAGAGGTAGGCCGGGTATCTTTGGGTATAATCCTTGGAGAGGTGTGATAACACACTCAAAGTAACACCAAAGTTATACATCCACTCCTCATAGTTGTTAGCATTCAACATTAGCCTGAATTGGAACAAATAAAAAATATCTAGAAAAGATTACAACTATGAGGAGTCCATACAGTAACCAAACAAACATAATTCATAAAACAGTAAACTCCACTAAAGGTTAAACTTAACAAAAGTGGCCATAAATTACATATAGATAGCAAAGTGTGAAAACAGAACAGCAAACTTAGTTAAGCTGCAAAATAAATGTTCTTCTTCTTCTTCTTTCTTTTTTACCGGCGGTTGGCATCCAACTTAATGGAGCATTACCGCCCCCTCTGTTCCGGAATGTGGACCTGATAATAGGTCTACTCTCTTCTTCTCAATCTCCTACACTCCTTCATAATTATATATACATATATATACATATATATTAAAAAAAAAAAAAAAAAAAAAAAAAAATTATATTACCCCCCTTTTCTTTCCTACATTACCACCATTATAACTTCATTACTTTAAACAATTCCTACATATTCTTCTTTACCCTATTTTATATACAAATTCTACTTTACCCTACTTTATCCAATCAAATATCCTCCCTCCTTTCCCTGTAACTATCTCAAATCCTACTATATAGCCCTGTCTCCTTCAAAAAAGTCATCAGTACTCTAAACTGCGCACTACCATTACCACCCAGTAAACTTTTTAGAGTGAGCTCCTGTACTCCCATCTCCCTCAAGTCAATACTCATTTTGCCTCTTTTGTTCTAGATATCTCTGACACTCTATTAATACATGCTCTACTGATTCCTCCACTTGACATTCTTCACACAATCCTGTTTGATGCTTGCCCATCAACTTAAGAGTTTTATTTAACAAACAATGACCCAACCTTAACCTTGTTATCACTATTTCTTCTCTTCGGTTTCCACCTGCCAACCTATTTCCTTTGACACTATTCTGAATACGATATAACTGTCTCCCCCCCCTCCTCTCTATCCCACCTTACCTGCCACATTTTATTTATTTTCTCCCACACTATGCTTTTAACCTCTGTTTTGCTAAGGCTAATTTGCAATTCTACAGTATTTTTCAATAATGCCCTTTTTGCTAGTTTATCTGCCATCTCATTTCCCCTGATCCCCACATGTGCTGGAACCCACATAAACTTGACCTGACTGCCCTTACTGACTAAATTTGTGCTTAGCTGAAGTACTTCATACAAAATATCTTGTCTACTTTTTGATATAAATGATCTTAAACTTCCAAGAACTGAAGACGAGTCCGAGCATATCAACGCCTTTACCTGTCCCATCTTTTCCAGCCACCGCAATGCATCCAATACTGCCAACATTTCTACAGTGTAAACCCCTAACTTATCCGATGTTCTTCTACTAATTCCAATTTGTTGACCTGGTATTGCTACTCCAAATCCTGTAACTTCTGTCTCTGGATTCTTTGCACCATCTGTATAAATCTGAATAAAGTTACCATATTCTTCTCCTACTCGATTCTTAAATACACTCACTACATTAATTTCCTCCCTCGCTTTCCTTTTTTCCTCTAGAACAAACCAGTCTACCTCTGGCCATATCATCTTCCATGGAGCTAATGCTGGGAAAACTACTGTAGGACTTAATCTCACATTAATTATATCTAAATCTTCAGCTATTTTATTTCCAATCCTCCCAAAGTTTTCCCTTACATTTCGACCATTCTCCCAGCACTCCTTCAATAATGCTTTTGTGGGATGGTTGTCATTATGCCCTTTCAGACTAACCCAATAATTTGCCATCAAATGTACCCTTCTTAACTCCAACGGCATTTCACCCACTTCTACTTGTAAGGCTGGGGCTGATGATGTTTTGAAAGCTCCGCAACATACTCTCAGTGCTTGGGTCTGTACCACCTCCAATCTCTTGATCATGGATTTGGCCGCTGCTCCCACCACTATACTACCATAATCCAATACTGATCTTATTAGCGCCACATATATACTTTTAAGAGAAGAGCAACTAGCTCCCCATTCTTTTCCTGTTAAACATCTCATCACGTTTACTACCTTCTTGCACTTTCCCTCCACTCTCCTAATGTGCTCTGCGAATGTTAATCTTGAGTCTAATGTCACCCCCAAAAATTTAAATGAGCTTAACCGTTCTATCTCTCTACCATATAACCTTAACTTCTTGTCTTCTTGGATTATTTTCCTGGTGAAAAAGACTGTTTTTGTCTTATCTACTGAAAATCTAAATCCCCAATCCAAGCCCCACTCTGCAACCTTATCAATCTCACCCTGCACCTTCCTAATAACATACTCTACATTCCTTCCTCTTTTCCACACTGCCCCATCATCAGCAAATAGAGATCTACCAATTTCTTCTTGTCCCTGTACAAATACATCATTAATCATTATGATAAACAACAATGGGCTTATAACACTACCTTGAGGCGTACCATTTTCAATCGTATATTGACTTGACATCTCTACCCCAATTTTTACCTGAATTTTCCTTTCAAACAAAAAATCTTTGATCCAGTTAAACACCCTCCCTTCTACCCCCAACTTATTTATTAAAATAAATGTTTCACAGACCAGGATTGTTTGTATAACAAAGAAGCCATAAGGGATTCAAATGAAATCTGCTTCTTCTTCTTGTGATTCAATGGTGGTTGACAAGCTAACTTATGGTGTATTACCGCCACCAACTGGACTGGAGTGTGAAGCACTAATGGGAAGGAAGGAAAAGAGGGAGAAAAGAACGGTGCCTTCCAAACAGGATATATCACCCTTCGAAGGGCACTTCAGAATGAAAACAATCATGGCTGCCATATTGAAATGTCGTTCCAAACCAAAGTGTTCAAAATTGGCCACTTCAAAGGGCCCTTCAGAATGAAGGCTTTTGAAGTCTACAACTGATGGACATTTCCTACTACAAATAACCAATTTAAAAAACATTCTCATCATGATGGCGTCTCTGTGTGGGCACGTGATGATGACACAGAAGGGCACTTCAAGAAACAGTTGTTTGGTCCCATACACCCTTTAACCCTTCGAAGCTCTCACTCCGGAGAATAAATCCTTTGAAGGGATTAGGGCATAGGGATGAGCCCTTCTGAATGGAACGCAGGGAAAATAATTTACGTCTTTCTCTACTGCCTCCTGTCCTTATACAGTAAAAAAGTGAGGCTACTTGTGTCACCTAGTGGTCAGAATGAGCATAACACCCAAAATAAACCTTGTAACAGGAGGCAACTGTTACATTTTACTTTATTACTAATTGGAAAGAGTTTCAACAGTGCAATCAAAAGGCTTTAAGTTTTGAACATGAAAAGAATCTAAATGATTAAGGTCATCAACAAAAGATACAGCGTTATTTACTGGACCAAGGCATTTGATCACTTTGGCAGGACCTTTCCATTTTGCTGCAAGTTTGGCCATAAACACTTTAGCCCGTGACAGAGGATGAGTACAAATCCAAACCAAATCTTCAACCTGGAAGAGAGCTTGTCGTCTTCTTAGGTTGTTGTAGTGACATTTTTCTTGAACTAATTCCACATTCCTTTGCACGGTCTGGATCTTGGTCTGGACAACTCTTCGTACCTCTCCAGAACTGGTATGCTAGGTTGTCTGGGTCAGGTGTTTTTATAATTGCTCTCTCTAAAGGACCTTTCAGCTTTCGCCCGAGCATGACTTCGGCTGGAGTGAATCCTAAATTCTCCTGCAAAGCGTAACTCTGCCAACCATCTATCCCAACTGCAGTGATGTTCTTGAACATATGAGGCGATTATGGTTTTGAGAGTATGGTTTACTCATTCTGTTAGGTTTGTTTGAGGGTGTGCAGTAGTGACTAGTTTTTGAATGACACTCCATTGTTTGCAGACCAGGCAGAGAAGTTGTAAAGTAAACTGGGAACCTCTGTCAGATACCAGATACATCAGGGTACCCCAAGATGTCTTCCACCAGGATGCGTGCGATCTTTGGAGCTTTTGTGACACACAACAGTGGACAGTAGTCCACAATTACCAAAAGATGCTTATTCTGTTTTGGACTTTTGGGAAATGGTCCTATGAGACCAACTCCCAGCATATGTCCGGGTTCCACTACTGGTGTAGACTGCATATGGCCGGCTAGTTTTGTAATAGATGGTTTGTGCTGCTGACATACCTGATACTCCTTACAATGCTTCCACGCATCTGATCATAGAGTAGTCCAGTAGCAAATGTCTACAAGTATTAACAGAGTTTTGAGTCTGCCAAGATGTCCACTTAGAGGGTTGTTGTTGTGTGCCTAGTTGAGAAAATTTTGTCTTAAGCAGGTAGGAATTACTAATTGAAGTTTGGGCCCTTTCAGTCCTTGTGGCATGCTGTGGAACAGAAATCCAACAAACAAGTAATGAATGTGAGTGGGATCTGGGTCAATGGATATTTTGGCTTTTGTGATGAGTTTTTGAATTTCTGCGCCTTCCTGTTGGGCTTTTGCAATGTCAAACCATTCAACAGGAAATGCAGAGACAGTGGTTGATGAGTCCTGGGATTTTACCTGTGACAGCATAGTGAGTGGCGAGGTATCTGGAAAACTGTGTGAGAGGGTATCTGGTACAATGTTGCATTGACCCATATGATACCTGACAGTGAAATCAAACTCCTGCAGGTGAATGGACCATCAGATCAGATGTGAAGATGGTTTTGGGTGGTTACATACCCAGGTTAGAGCTGCGTGATCAGATCAAACGGTCGTCCTTCCTATCTTGGGCCAAGACTGCTACCAAACCAATATCACTAGTGTCAGTTTGGACTCTAGAAGACTTTGACAAATTTGGGGCCATTATAGCCGGGGCACTGATCAATTCATGCTTGATCAATTCAAAAGAACTCTGACATTCCTCAGTCCAAGTCCAGGTAGCTCCGTTTCTTTTCAAGGCATGAAATGGTGTGGCTTTCTCTGAAAACTGAGGGTAAATCTATGGTACCATCCTGCTAGACCTAAGCAACGTTGCACTTCTTTCAGAGACTTGGGGACAGTAAAGTTAGCAACAGCTTCAATTTTAGCAGGGTCAGTTTTAATTCCTTCTGCTGAAATTACATGTCCTAAAAACTTCAGAGATTTCTGCATCAAGTTGTACTCCTGGAGGTTGAGGGTGAAACCCGCTCAGCTTAGACACTGGAAGACTGCTCTTAGGTGGACTAGATGTTGTTCCTCAGACTTGGAGTAAACTACCACATCGTCAATGTATACAAAACAACTCTTACCTCTTACATCTTTCAGCACCAACTCCATCAATCATTGGAACGTGGCTGCAGAGTTTTTAACCCTCTGAGGTCTAAGGGGGTTTTGGGGGCCTGGAGAAGTTTTGACATGCCCTGACTTTTGAGCTTTTTACAGTTGCTTATAAACATATACATGGCTAAAGTCTGAACTGGGCTACAGTAATATGTAAATAGCATGTATGTACATGATTGTGTTTTTGTGAAAACAATGTTTATGCGTGGTTACTGAAAAACTAAAATTTTGAAGTCACTGATATAAGGTCATAAAACACATACAGAACATTTGTTCACAAGATGATGCCTCAAAATGATATGAAAATCATCTTGTTTACTCACTCACAAAAAAACAATAGATTGATTTAAATTTTCTAAGACACTTTTTGTTTCGAAAGGGCATATGTGAGTAGGCTTGATTGACCTTGAATATTAGTGTGATTTACACCTGAGAAGACAAATGCCCGCATAATGTGCTGCATTATGAGCCTTTCAGCCAGGTGTGTGACTGAAAGGGAAGAATGTGAGGACAAAATAAATGTATATATTTTTATGTTTGTAGTTTATTTAGAATATATTTAATTATCCCACACAATAACTTGAGATTCACTTGCGAGTGCAGTTAAACAGTTTAAGAACAATCAAAGCTGACTTTCAAAGCTGAATTTTTAGCATCATTACTCCAGTCACACCATCCTTCAGAAATCATTCTAATATTCTGATTCGCTACTCAAAAAAAAAAAAATTATTATTATAATTAATGTTGAAAAAAGAATTCAAAATATTTTTTTTGGATAAATTGAAAGAACAGCATCATTTGTAACATGATTATTGTATTTATCATCACTTGGGTGCTAAATAAAAGTTTTAATTTCTATATATACTGACTCCTGTTACAGTACACAGGGACCGGAGACAGAGAATGACAGGGAATGATGTTTATTCGACACAAGCAGGGGTGAAGGAGAACAATGGTGAATCAAACTGAATAAGTAAGGTGAGCAATGGGTGAGGATATGGTGCTGGTGTCTTGGGACGTGAGATGATCCGAGAGGTAGTAGCTTGAGACGATGGAGGATGATGACACACACACACACAATGGGAACAGGAGGACACTGGAGATCACTGGAGAGAGGTAAGTCAAGTCAAGTCAAGTCATCTTTATTTATATAGCGCTTTAAACAAAAAAGATTGCGTCAAAGCAACTGAACAACATTAATTAGGAAAACAGTGTGTCAATAATGCAAAATGACAGTTAAAGGCAGTTCATCATTGAATTCAGTGATGTCATCATGCAGCTCAGTTCAGTTTAAATAGTATCTGTGCAATAATTTGCAATCAAGTCAACGATATTGCTGTAAATGAAGTGTCCCCAACTAAGCAAGCCAGAGGCGACAGCGGCAAGGAACCAAAACTCCATCAGTGAGAGAATGGCGAAAAATACCTTGGGAGAAACCAGGCTCAGTTGGGGGGCCAGTTCTCCTCTGACCAGTAGAAACCAGCAGTTCAATTCCAGGCTGCAGCAAAGGTATACGGTTAGTCCTCAGAGTTAGCAGGTAGGTTTGACCTAGTAGTGAACGAGACCGGACAGTGACTGCGTGTGTGTGACTTTTGAGTGCTGGGGAGATTGCAGGTAGATGAGGAGCAGGTGAGTGTGATTAGTACTCAGGTGATGGCGTGCGCTGTGATTGGGTGGTGTTGGAGCCTGGCGTGTCTGTGACAGTACCCCCCTCCCCACGGCCCGCTCCTGAGGGCCGAGGACCCTGATGTCGTGGTGGTCTTCCTCTTCTCTTGGAGCAGGTCTGTCAGGGTGATTGGTGTGGAAGGTGTCCAGCAGGTTCGGGTCCAGGATGTCGTTGTGTGGGACCCATGAGCATTCCTCTGGACCGTAACCTTCCCAGTCCACTAGATACTCAAGTTGTCCACCACGGCATCGGGAATCCAAGATCTCGCGAACCTCGTAGGCAGCACCATCGTCCAGGATGAGTGGAAGGGGGCTGTGGCTATGCCAGGCTCTGTGGAGAGGGAGACAGAAGGATGGTGAGGTTTGAGGAGTGATACATGAAACGTGGGGTGGATACAATACTCAGGAGGGAGGTGTGGCTTGTATGTGAATGGGTTGATCTGCTCTGTGATGGTGAATGGGCCAATGAATCTGGGACTCAGTTTGCTGGTTGACAGCCAGACCTTCTGTCCGAGTTGGTAGGCTGGAGCTTCGGAGCAGTGAAGGTCGGCTGTCATCCTGCGTCTACGTAGCTGATGGTGGGCCGAGTCCCAGAACCTCTCGCTCTCTCGGAACCAGTAGTCGACGGATGGTACGTCTGAGGGTTCACCTGACCAGGGAAAGAGCGGGGGCTGGTAGCCGAGCACGCACTGGAATGGAGTGAGTCCGATGGAAGGTTGGCGCAGGGAGTTCTGTGCGTACTCGGCCCACCCCAGGAACTGGTTCCAAGAGTCCTGGTCCTGGTGGCCATGACAGAAGGTACGGAGGAAGCGACCAATCTCTTGGATTTTCCTCTCTGTCTGCCCGTTCGACTGAGGGTGTTATACAGATGACAGGCTGACGGCCACACCTAGGAGGGAGTGAAAGGCCTTCCAACTCGGTGATGAATTTGGGATCTCTGTCGGAAACGATATCCTCAGGGAGGCCAAAGTACCGGACGACGTGGTTGAACATCCAGTTCCATGGCCGTGGGTAGTCCCTTCAGAGGAATAAGACGGCATGATTTAGAGAATCTATGAACAATTACAAGAATACATGTGCAGCCTTTCGACGGCGGTAGGTCTGTGATGAAGTTCACCCCTAGGTGTGACCATGGATGGTTAGGAATGGGCAGAGGGAGGAGTTTGCCAGATGGTAGATGACGGGGACTCTTCGAGATGGCGCATTCCCTACAACAGGGATAGGCAACTCCAGTCCTGGAGGGCCACTATCCTGCAGAGTTTAGCTTCAGCCCTCATAAAAACTCACCTGCCTGTATCTATCTAGTAATCCCGAAAACACTGATTGCCTTGTTCAGGTGTGTTTAATTAGGGTCGGAGCTAAACTCTGCAGGACAGTGGCCCTCCAGGACAGAAGTTGCCTATCCCTGCCCTACATCCTTGCATGTACCTTCTGACGTTGGATGACATGTTGGGCCACCAGAAGCGTTCCCTCAGCAGCGAGAGGGTTTCATTGACCCCCGGGTGGCCAGTGCCTAGTGAGGTGTGAGCTGAGTGGATGAGTGGAGTGCGCCGTGTCCTGGTGATGTATTGCAAGCCCGGTGGACAACCCGGCGGGGCGTTGGTGGAGGAATTGGAGGAGGGCAGAGTCTCCGCTGACCAAGTGATTGGGCTGACAATTAATTTTTCTTGGAGTACAGCTTCAGGTTCCTCCAGGTTTTCTTCAGGCGTGTAACAACGGGATAAGGTGTCAGCCTTGACATTCTTGGATCCGGGCCGATAGGAAATTGAGAAATTAATTTGCCCCACTTCAGAACTTCGCCGGTCCTCCACGAGATTACCGGAGTATGCTGCTCCAACCATGGGCGCCTAGAATCACATCAGCGGTGGATTCCTCCAGAACCAGCAGATGGATCTTCTCCACATGAAGTAGCCCGATCTGGAGGGTCAGAGGGCTGACACCACGGCGAACTTGTCTCCTGCTTAGCGGTTTTCCAGTTATTGAATGGATCTGGTAGGCTGACAGCATTGCCGTGGTACTGAGGTTGAGCTGATGGCAGAGGGTGCCGGAGATGAAGTTGCCGGCTGACCCAGAATCGAAGAGTGCATGGACTGGAAGGGAAACATCAGCGGCAGTAAGTGTCACAACAGTGGTGAGTGGCTTCATCTGATACTTGGAAGGGAAAACGGCACTCACCATGGGATGAGGAGGATGGACAGGGCATAGGGAGATGGTATGCCCCGGTGATCCACAGTATAAGCAGAGATTCTGGGCCAGCCATCTTTGCCGTTCAGTCATCGTGAGACGAGTGGTATCAACCTGCATGGGCTTGTGGGCTGGTTCTGGGGAGCTGACGGTCTCTGGACGGCAGAGGGGTGAGTTGGCATGTGACTGGCCCTGGTGTTCTCCGAGGCACAACTGCATATGAGTGGCGAAGCGGATGGATAGTTGAATGAAGCGTTCGAGCCCGATGGTGTCCTTGTATGCAGCGAGATGCAACCGCACTCGAGGATCCAATCCCTGACAGTAGGTGGTCAGCAAGGCTTGCTCATTCTATCCACTTGTGGCCGCGAGAGTCCTGAACTTAAGAGCATATTCATATTCATTTACAGTCATCTTTCCTTGTTTTAAATTATAAAGTTTCTCACCAATGGTTGAATCCCAGGTGGGTCTACTGAAAGCTTCTCTGAAGTGGTCAACAAAGCTAGAATATGACTGGATGACAGAGTTATTTTGGGTCCAAATGGAATCGGCCCATTGTAGTGCTTTACCTTGCAACTGGGATATTAGGAAGGCTACCTTCGATCGTTCGGTGGGGTACAGGTGCGGTTGCATCTCCAGGACCAGCGAGCATTGGAGGAGAAATCCGCTGCATTCCTCCGCCGAACCAGAGAAGGGCGCCAGTTTGGCCATGAGGCTGGCGTGAATGGTAGGTGAGGAAGAGGTGGTGTTGTTTCCGGAAGTGCTCGCTGGTGAAGAGGGTGATGGTATGCCGGTGATCGTCCGATGCAACGCGTTAACAAGGTCCTGGAAGGGGTCTGGGCTCATGCTTGTGTCAATCGGTCTAGGTCCGGTCTTCTGTTACAGTACACAGGGACCGGAGACAGAGAATGACAGGGAATGATGTTTATTCGACACAAGCAGAGGTGAAGGAGAACAATCAAACTGAAGAAGTAAGGTGAGCAATGGGTGAGGATACGGTGCTGGTGTCTTGGGATGTGAGATGATCCGAGAGGTAGTAGCTTGAGATGATGGAGGATGATGACACACACACATGATGGGAACAGGAGGACACTGGAGATCGCTGGAGAGAGGTAAGTAAGGTATACGGTTAGTCCTTAGAGTTAGCAGGTAGGTTTGACCTAGTTGCGAACGAGACTGGACAATGATTGCGAGTGTGTGTGTGTGTGACTTTTGAGTGCTGGGGAGATTGCAGGTAGATGAGGAGCAGGTGAGTGTGATTAGTACTCTGGTGGTGGCGTGCGCTGTGATTGGGTGGTGTTGGAGCCTGGCGTGTCTGTGACAACTCCAAGCTTTTGAATGTTATAGTGTATATTGTTACACTTGGAGTAAGACTGGAGTAATGATGCTGAAAATTTTGCTTTGATCACAGGAATAAATTACATTTTAAAATATATTCAAATAGAAAGCATTTTAAATAATAGTTATTTTAAATAGTAAAAATACACTCACTTAAAGGATTATTAGGAACACCTGTTCAATTTCTCTTAAAGCGAAGTGAAGCCACAACACGCACAACCTTGAGGCGGATGGGCTACAACAGCAGAAGACCCCACCGGGTACCACTCATCTCCACTACAAATAGGAAAAAGAGGCTACAATTTGCACAAGCTCACCAAAATTGGACAGTTGAAGACTGGAAAAATGTTGCCTGGTCTGATGAGTCTCGATTTCTGTTGAGACATTTAGATGGTAGAGTCAGAATTTGGCGTAAACAGAATGAGAACATGGATCCATCATGGCTTGTTACCACTGTGCAGGCTGGTGGTGGTGGTGTAGTAATGGTGTGGGGGATGTTTTCTTGGCACACTTTAGGCCGCTTAGTGCCAATTGGGCATCGTTTAAATGCCACGGCCTAACTGAGCTTTGTTTCTGACCATGTCCATCCCTTTGTGACCACCATGTACCCATCCTCTGATGGCTACTTCCAGCAGGAAAATGCACCATGTCACAAAGCTTGAATCATTTAAAATTGGTTTCTTGAACATGACAATGAGTTCACTGTACTAAAATGGCCCCCACAGTCACCAGATCTCAACCTAATGGAGCATCTTTGGGATGTGGTGGAACGGGAGCTTCGTGCCCTGGATGTGCATCCCACAAATCTCCATCAACTGCAAGATGCTATCCTATCAATATCGGTCAACATTTCTAAAGAATGCTTTCAGCACCTTGTTGAATCAATGCCACGTAGAATTAAGGCAGTTCTGAAGGCGAAAGGGGGTCAAACACAGTATTAGTATGGTGTTCCTAATAATCCTTTAGGTGAGTGTATTTCACCATATTACTGCTTTAGCAAATGCAACTATGTATTTTGGATCAAATAAATGCAGGCTTTGTGAGCAGAAGTTCAATTATTTACAAAAACATGACAAATCTTACTGTTCAAAAGCTTTTGACTGGTAATGTGTCATGTTGAAATATATAAATGAACATTACATGCCTAGCATTTCCAAAGTGTATATTGTTTATGTGCTCTGAAGGACATACACTTTTTTTAAGAGACTTATGGGAGTGTGTTGTAGAACATAAAAAATAATAATAATAATATTAAAAATAAAAAACCTCCTGGCATCGTGAAACACTTAGATGATGTGAATGAAACTTCATAATGTTTCACTTGATTATACATTTAGTCAGGAGTTATAGTTTGGAAAAAGTCTAATTAGTAAAATGTATACAAGTTATGTGAAAACTAATACAAGTAGATTAATAATAATAATAATAATAATAATAATAATAAAGACACTCATGTTCATGATCTCTGAGGTAATGCAAATCTTATTCCTCTCAGCACGTCTTCTTGGGGTGAATTAAAGTACCGGTATTATTCCTCTCAGCGCGAAGTGGACAGTAAAATAAAAAAACTTGAACAGTCTCACTGCTTTGTTTGCTGTCATGTGGGCGTTTACATGCCGCCAGCTTCACGTTGTCTATTATAATATCAATAGCACGCTCAGTGCGTGGGCATGGTCGCATAATGAAGGGAGACATGAAAGACATGACATCATAAGTTATTTTCGGGGTCAAAAAAGACAGTTGACGCGGCCAAAAAAGACAGTTGAGTGACTTATTAATCATATTAATGTGTCTCCTTGTGTCGGGAGACATACATCAATGTCCTGGGCCTGGTTCGTGCAAAGGTGGTGAAGGAGTTTGCCAAACTTTTGCCGCGGATGGCCGTCGGGCTTTGGGAGCGGAGCAATGTCGGCATTCGGAAATTGGTGTCGAATGGAGCCTGATGGCGGATCAGTGGAACGATTTACGTCCTTGTAATGTCTGATATGTTCTCTATGATGGAGAATGGAGGCAGGATGCTGAGGACTCGGTCGAGTAAATCTACTGTGAATAATGAAATACAACTTTTTCAAAATCAACAACGTCCAAAATCAGCGATCTTCGGTCTATTGGGACAATGAAAGGTCTGCACATGGTTCATCTCAACGTCAGGAGTATACTTCCAAAGATAAGTGAACTTCGTTATTTATGTCAAGAATCTAATGTGGCGTTGTTCAGCTGCAGTGAAACATGGCTTGATGATTCGATACTGGATGCAGAGATTCATATAGACAATTATTGCTTCTTGAGAATAGATCGAAATCGAAAAGGGGGCGGTGTATGTGCATATATAAGTTCAGATTTTATGTTTAAAGAGAGAAACGACTTTGCAAATACTGCAGTCGAGGCAGTTTGGCTGGATATTTTGTTGCCGAAGAGTAAACCGATTTTGGTCGGTATCTGCTATCGTCCTCCTGATTAAAGGGACTTTTATGTGAGTCTCGATGAGATTTTAAATGTGTCAAATTATGTTTTAGGTCAAGAGTTAATCATTTTGGGTGACTTAAATACAGATATGCTGACGAAGGATTTGTCAGTGTTTAAACATTTTAGTTCATTTTGTAAGTCATATGCATTGAAACAAATTATTGTTGATCCTACTAGAATTACTCCTAAAAGTAGAACAATTATTGATTGTATATTAGTTTCAGATAATTACAAGACTTTTAGAAGTGGTGTTTTGGAGGCTGGATTAAGTGATCATAATATGGTTTATGTAATTAGGAAATTAAAGAGAGAGGCCATAAGGCAACATAATACATTACAAATTAGATCGCTTAAAAGGTATAATCCACAAATTTTTGTTGAAGAACTTAGTAAGATTAATTGGATTGAGGTGACGCAGTGTGATGATGTCGATATAGCTTGTGACAAGTTTCTTGAAAGTCTTGAACAAAATTGCGCCTTACAAGGAGATAAGAATTAACCAAAGAACAGAACCTTGGATGACAGATAGTATTTTGAAAGATATTAAAGAACGCAATGATAGTTTAAAAGCATTTAGAAGGAATGGAAATAAGGATGACTATGAAAACTTTAAACATAAAAGAAATGAAACAAGATGTAAGATTAAAGACGCTAAAACATTTTTCTTTTTTAAGAATAAGATTAGTGAAGTAAAGCAGGATTCTCAAAAGTTATGGTGAGTTTTAAATGATTTAGGGTGTTGGAAAAAGGCTAAGAGTAAAGGCTCTAGAATTAGTCTTAAAGTTAATGATCAATTGTTGACAGACCAGAAAGAACTATCGAACCGATTAAATAGATTCTTTACTACTGTTGCTGACAATTTGATAAAGGAGTTACCAGTTCAGACCGGTTTATATATAATGACAAATTAGTTAAGGAGTATTATGCTAATTGTGGTGTCACTTTAGGAGGTTTTTCATTTAATAAGGTAAATGAGACTACAGTTTATAAGAAATTAATAGATCTGAAATGCAATAAAGCGACAGGTTTAGATAATATTCCAGCAAGGTTTATTAAAGATTCAGCTAATTTTATAACCCCTGTGGTCACTCATATTTTAAATCTCTCTACAGGCCAAGCTAAGGTACCTGATGAATTAAAACAAGCAAGAGTTTTCCCCCTGTTTAAGAAAGGGAGTAGGTTTGAGTGTAATAATTATAGGCCTGTGTCAATTCTATCTTCCTTATCCAAAGTGTTTGAAAAGATTTTATTTGACCAAATTGAACAATATATTTTTAAATGTAATATTTTGTATGAACTTCAGTCTGGCTTTAGGAGGATGCACTCCACGGAGACAACAATTTTGTATTTGATAGATTACATAAAGAAAGAATTGGATAAAGGTAAATTAAGTGGGATGGTATTACTAGATTTACAGAAAGCCTTTGACACATTTGACCATACTGTTTTGTTATCAAAATTAAATGCTATGGGTTTTGACTCTAAAGCATGTAAATGGATTAACTCTTATCTTTCAAATAGGTGTCAAATGGTAGACTTAAAAGTATTTTCATAAAATAAACCAACCACCTCTTGTGTACCACAACAAAGCATATTATTACCACCACTACTTTAATTAATATAAATAAACTAAAAAAAAAATGTCCTATCCAACCCCTTCTATTATATGCTGATGATGCAACAATAATTGTTACTGATGAGAAGAAAGAAATAATAGAAAGTGAATTAAGTAGAGAGATTGCGGAAGTATCCAACTGTTTATTTCAAAATAAACTGATTTTACATTTAGGCAAAACTGAAGCTATTTTATTTGGTTCTGCGGCTAAATTGAGAAAATGTTCCAAATTAGAAGTGAGGGTTGGAGATTTGACGATTACTGCTAAGCAAGAAGTGAAATATTTAGGATGTACCTTGGATGATAAATTAACTGGGGATAGTATGGCTGTTCAAGTTCATTCTAAACTATGTAATCGAATAAAATTCTTAGGAAGACAGGCTGCTTATTTAGATACTCAAACCTTAAAAATGTTAGCTGGTGCATTAGTGCAAACACATTTCAATTATGCAGCAACTTTCTGGTATAGTGGCTCTACGAAACGAGTGAAAATTAAATTACAGACTGCTCAGAACAAGTTGTGTAGAATTATTCTATGCCTTCATCCACAAATGCATTTAAATACTAATCATTTTAGGGAAATAGGGTTTTTAAAAGTGGACAAGAGGGTATTTTTTCTTAAGTTGATGATGGTGTATAAAATATTACAGAGAAATGTTCCAAAGTATTTGTGTGATTATTATGTTTTCATAAGAGATATTCATAGTTTTTCTACAAGGTCAAGGATAAACAATATATACTTGTGTCGGTATAAGAGTTTAAATGGGAAGAATTCGTTTTTGTATTCTAGCGCTTTTGCTTGGAATGAATTGCCTGATTGCTTAAAACAAATTCAAGAAGAAGGTCTTTTTAGGAGAAAAGTTTAAAAATGTCTTTTTAACGATGTTTGAGTTATTATATGTATGATGATGTGTGTTGTGTTGATCTCATTCCCATTATGAACTGCTCGTCCATTTTTGAATTCTGAGGACCACAATGGAAATAAGCCTATGGCTTTTTTGTGTATTTTATCCTCAACAGTTTTTTTTAAAGATGTGTATGAATTGGTCTTTTGGGCTTGATTGTACTTGTTTTAAATATATTGTCAAATAAATCAAATCAAATCAAATCAAATCAAATCAAAAAAGCATATCCGCGTTGATCGACTCCAAAGGGTTAAGGCCGGAGGGTAGTCAGAGAAATTCATATAGCCCTAATGATTTGGTGAAAGCAGTTTTGGGAATACTCTCTGGCACCATTTCAACTTGCCAATACCCGGTTTTGGGGTCGAGGGTACTGAAAATAACAGTTCCATGCAGAGATTCAAGGATCTCATGTATTTGAGGCATGGGGTACGTCTTTGAGTTTAAACTTCTAAAATCAATACAGAATCGCTGACTACCTCCCTTCTTCGGTACCAGGACCACAGGTACTGCCCATGGAGAAAGTGAGGGTCTGATTATCTTTTTTTCCAGCATTACCATGATTTCGATGAACAAGTCTCAGTTGTATCTCAGCAGATGCTTGGTATGGTTTCTTGTGGATGGGTACTTCACGGGTTGTAATGATGTGGTGTTTGACTACATCAGTGTGTCCTATTTCATTGGTGCAAACAGTGGGCCATTATCTCAGCAGATGTTTAAGTCAGAGCTAATATTCTGGAGACATGTCTGCAATGGTAACCAGTTGATGCACAAAGGCCTGTGTTTCATGCGACTCTTCTGGTAAGGGTAAGGCAAGGTAGAAAGACAGCAATGCATTGTGAGAATTGAAAGGCATGAATGAGAATGTTTCTGCTTGACAGTGGTTTGAGGCAGGCAAGGTGTGCTGAGCTTTACGAAAATCCAAACTAATTCCAGTAGATATCAGAAAATCCATACCAAGGATGACAGGAAAAGTGAGATCTTCATCCTTCATAACATACAAAGTAAAATCATACCTCTTTCCTTGCACTTCGCATTCACAGTTCCACACCCCCAAAGCAGATAACACTTGGCCATTGGCTTGCTTGACCACAACTAAAACTCAGCGGTTCTTTGTGTCTCAACTGTCTCCAATAGGATTCCTGTAGTAGGGTTAGCGAACTACCTGTATTAATCATGGCTTGAAAATATCTCCCACGGATCGATTTTGGCAGGGGTGAGTATCTTTGTTGAACAGTTGGGTATTAGAAGCGGATTGTAGAGATTGGACAAGTTGAACAGATTGGTATTAGAAGCAGACTGTAGAATACGATGGATCGGCCTTGGGATGGGTGTCTCTGTCGGTGTGGTTTCTGTGCTTCTGCATTTCAGCGTTAGACTGACTCCAATACTTCTTGGCTTCTTCAAAATCTCTCTAAATTTGTGTGCCAACTCTCACTAGCTCGCTCACCTCTCCTGCAAGTCGAGGATTGCAGTTTTCCAAAATTGACTGTACGATCTCCTTCTCAGACATCTCCTTCTTCTATCTTAAACACAAAGCATGATAATGATATGCAAAATTCTTTTGGACCTTGTTTTCTTTCCAGCAAATGCTTGGCAGCTTCAACTTCATAATCGTCAGACAAGGTAGCGTGAAGGAAATCTTGTTTGAATTGGCCCCAAGTGAAAATGTGTCTTCTCTCTGCTAGCCACCAGTCTTTAACTGTCCCCGTAACACTGAAGTGAGAGAAGCTAATATTTCTGAATCGGTGAGTGGTCTGAGTGCAAAATACTCCTCACAACATTCAACAAAAGTAATTGGATCATTGTCTTCGTCTGAACCAAATTGTGAATTGTGGGAATTCAACCCTTACCGGAGGTTAGAGGAGTACATTGATGAAGTTGCTCAGTACGTGTACATATTAGTGTTCGATTTGAAGCAGCATTAAGCATACCAATCTGTGTATGACATCAAAGTACTGTGAGAGCGATTCAAAAGCACAAGAGGCCGTCTGCTCTCTAGAGCTCTCACGGTACTTTGTCATAAAACAATTGGTCTGCGCAGCACAAACAAAGCCAAAACGTGGATATTTTAGGCAATATAGAAATCCTGGCCAGGACGTGTCATGGGAAAATGGCATGTTTGGTCACCCTATATTCTTACTCTACTGCTTCCTGTCTTATACAGAAATAACTTTAAACAAAAAAGATTGTGTCAAAGCAACTGAACAACATTAATTAGGAAAACAGTGTGTTAATAATGCAAAATGACAGTTAAAGGCAGTTCATCACTGAATTCAGTGATGTCATCATTAAGCTCAGTTCAGTTTAAATAGTATCTGTGCAATCATGTGGAATCAAGTCAACGATATTGATGTGAGTGAGGCTACTTGTGTCACCTAGTGGTCAGGATGAGCAAAGCAAAGGCAAATCAAATCCTGTAACATTTACGGGAAAATGTTACAAGACACTTAAGAAGTAGTGATCACCTGTTTTGAAATGCCTCATGTGCATAAATACCTTAAATCAGATCCAACAGTATGATTGGATTTTCTACTGAATAATCCAAAATGAAAAGCATTCAGAACAAGTGCAACTGTGATGCAGTACAAATATATAAAGCCATTTTAAATGCAGTTTAACATATTCAGTGTAGCTCTTGATATAGAAAAAAATTCATCTTCCTCTCCATTAAAGTGTTACTCCATCCCAAAATGAAAATTTTGTCATTAATCACTTCCCCCATGTCGTTCCAAACCCGTTCCAAAAGCTTTGTTCATCTTCGGAACACAATTTAAGATATTTTGGATGAAAGCAGGGAGGCTTGAGACTGTCCCATAGATTGCCATATAAATAACAGTGTCAGGAAAGGTCCAGGAAAGTATGAAAAGCATCGTCAGAATAGTCCATCTGCCATCAGTGATTCAAACGTAATGTTATGAAGCGGCGACAATACTTTTTGTACACAAAGGAAACAAAAATAACTATTCTGACAATGCTTTTCATACTTTCGGGTTTGGAACGACATGGGTATAAGTGAATAATGACAAAATTTCCATTTTGGGATGGAGTACCCTTTAAACTTACATTTTTATGACAATCAAATGTGTAATAACTTATGATTATAATAATTATGACTGTTAAAGGAAACACTCAATACTCTGATTTTATCCACATTACTGAAGCAGAAATAATGTCACCATGAAAGCATAAAATGTGCTCACTGTAGCTTTTATGAAGCTGTTTTGCTTACAACTTTTTGTTTGTTCAATGTAACACAGGCCTTATATTAACTACTAAATGATCCTGGATTATTCTGGATGGTAGTTAGAGATTATTTATAATTTATTACAGGGTTTCCTCAAATCTAGTCCTGGAGGGCCACTGCTCAAAACCTGATCAGACTCACTTACCTGTAATTTATTAGGGATCCTGAAGACCTTCATGAGCTTGCTCAGGTGTGTTTGATTAGGGTTGGACCTAAACTCTGCAGGGCATTGGCCCTCCAGGGAAAGATCTGAGGAACACTGGCTAATTAGTATGCTAGGCTGACTACATTGTCCACTCAAAATATTTACATTAATAACATTGTTTTCTATCATTTCTTACCATTGAAGCAAAAAAATGGAAGTAGACTATTGCAATCATTATCATTCCATGAGCTACCATAGGTCAATCCACAAGCCTCATATCCACCATAGTTGTTTGGTTCTCCAGATTTCCAAGACCTAAATGCAATTTCCTTATTTTGATAAGACCACTGCCAGCTATTGATGTCATTGTACAGTCCAATCCAAGCCGTTTTAGTCATTTTTTGAACTACATCTCGTAGATTCGCCCAGTCTTCATCACTTTGAACAGTAGCCAAGTCAATGTGATTCGCTGTGCAGTAAACTTGTGCCTGTTTCCAAGTCATCTGTTCCTGAATTACAACATACTCACGTGAGATGCCCCCAGTAAATGAACAGAATCCTGTTGAGAAAAGTATAGAATGTTACAGTGTGCAGAAATAGATGCCAGGCATGGTATTTGAGATTTTTGAGAAGAAGCAGCTTTTTAGGTGACCTATAAAATTTGGTCAAGGTAGTCAAAATGTGATGATCCTCATGATAGGGATTAAAAAAACGAATATATATATATATATATATATATATATATATATATATATATATATATATATATATATATTTACCTTGATTGCATTTAACAAACATGCAATATTTCACATTTTCTTCATATCTTTAAAGGGATACTCCACCCTTTACCCCCATGTCGTTCCAAACCCATAAAAGCTTTGTTCGTCTTTGGGACACTATTTAAGTGACTGCCAAGTAAATTACACTGTCAAAGTATGAAAGACAGTGCCAGTAAATTACATTGTATGAAAGACATGCCAAGTAAATTACACTGTCAAAGTATGAAAAAGACATCGTCAGAAAGTAGTGTGTACTCAGAATTCGGCTGGAAGTGCACACACACAGAAGGAACACACACACACACTGGAAACAATAGCGAGTTATGGTTTTTAAGACTGAAAATAATTAGGCCACGAAACAACAGGGAACAGGGAAAAGACAATGATGCTGGGAAGACAAAAATCCAAGATGGTGGTGAGGTGGTGAGGAATCCGGATGATGACGGTGAGAAGGCAGCAGGAGAGGATGGCACAGGAACTGCGGGGAATAGAGCCGAAGGTAAGTATTTGTGGCTGAGTGGAAGTGCGTAGAGTGGATGAGGTTCCGGGAAAACATGAACATCCAACGCAGACAACACTGAAGCCAAACAAACAGGGTAAGCGACATGAAACAACGATCTCACAAACACAAGACGTGAGACAAACCAATATATAGGGAATGAGTAATGAGTGACAGCTGTTGCTGATGACAATTAACGGAGACGCCCACAAACTAATCAGTGCAGACGCGAAACAAACAGACTTCACCACAAAGTGCCAACACCCAGAGATCACTGTTTACCAACCGTGACAAATAGTCCACCTGCTATCAGTGGTTCAACCGTAACATTAGCAACGAGAACACTTTTTGTATGCGAAGAAAACAAAAATAACGACTTTATTCAACAATTCGTCTCCTCTGTGTCTCTCCGCATCAGCGTAGCGCCATTTTGGAGAATATCCGCTGAACGCAAGCAGCATTATGCTCTTCTGTGTTAGTCGCGTTGCATGGATGCACTGTTTTCTTTCAAATCAAAGCTTAAATACACATAGAAAACATATCCTTGTGTTGCGGCTGACACAGAATAGCATACACAGTTTGCGTTCAGCGGATATTCTCCAAAATGGCACTATGGTGATTCGGAGTGACACAGAGGAGATAAATTATTAAATACATTTTTGTTTTTTTCCCGTTCAAAAAGTATTCTCATTGCTTCTTAACGTTACGGTCGAACCACTGATGACAGATAGACTATTCTGACGATATCTTTCATAATTTTCTGGGCCTTGACAGTGTAACTTACTCGGCAGTCAATGGGACAATCACAAGCCTCCCAGTTTTCATCCCAAAAAAAATTTAAAGGGGTCATACGATGCTGCTAAAAAGAACATTATTTTGTGTATTTGGTGTAATGAAATGTTTTTATGCAGTTTAAGGTTCAAAAAACACATTTTCCACATACTGTACATCATTGTTTCTCCTCTATGCCTCGCCTTCTGAAACACGTCGATTTTTACAAGGCTACAATTTGGTGTGGAATAACCCTTTAAGTATACTGCTCTCGACTCTTCTTGGCACTGAGTGTACTTGTTAATGAAAAATTTTCACATCTATTCTGAGTAACTCCTGGAGGATGACCTCCACAAATGTTTTTTCTTTAATTGGGGAGTGTTCCTGTTCTAGGATTGGTAATAGACATTTGGGGAATCTTTGCTCTGGGTGGCAATGAACACACCTACAAGTGATGCAGCTTTATAGTTTCAGAGACCCACTTTATGATGTTTTATTAACAAAGTTCGGAAAGAACACGTTCAGATAATTAACCTAATTAACACAAGAGGAGCACAATACGTAATCAGCTTAATTAACATGATAAGAGGTGTGTGTATATATATTTATATATATATATATATATATATATATATATATATATATATATATATATATATATATATATATATATATATATATATTTGAAGCACAAAACCCGGCTCTCCTTTAGCTTTGAGTGGCTGCGGTAGGCTTACTTAATTCACATATGATGTGTGTACTGCTTGTCACCTCTCTCAAAGTGTCAACCAGCTGATGTGCCGCTTGGCTGGCTAGTTGTTTCCATATTTTCTTCTTTTTGTGTGGTTAAGAGGAAAACACACCTTCGTTTTTATAATTTTAATAATAATAATAATTCTTTACATTTATATAGCACTTTTCTGGGCACTCAAAGCGCTTTACATAGAACGGGGTAATCTCCTCAACCACCACCAGTGTGCACCATCCACGTGGATGATGCGACGGCAACCATATTGTGCCAGAATGCCCACCACACACCAGCTTATTGGTAGAGAGGAGACAAAGTAATGAAGCCAATCAGCAGATATGGGGATAGGAGGCCGTGATGGTCAGAGGCCAATGGGCGAATTTGGCCAGGATGCTGGGGTTACAACCCTACTCTTTTTCGAAGGACATCCTGAGATTTTTAATGACCACAGAGAGTCATTTTTATTTTATTACTTTTAAAAGTTGCCAAATACATTTTTAAAATAGCTACTGTAAATTTGTTGCTTGGTGCTTTGAAAAACAAATTGCTAGGGTACTTTGACCCTATGTCTACATTAATCCGGATAGATTTAAAAAACAGAGATCTTGTTTCAAAACACTCTCCATTCACATTAGCTTTTTTAAGTATTTTCCAAAAGTTTCTTATCCACACTTAAATTCACCTTAATGTGCATGTAAAAACCTCACTGACATTATACAGATGGAACAGACTTAAGTTTCATAATTTTTCTTCAGGATCATTTTATTTACGGAAATATCTCATCATTCACTGACGCACCCATGTAGCGGTCACATGTTTGATCTAAATGCAACTTCCCTCATGTTTTGCCAGAGGGCAGCAACTGTGAGTACATTTTCTGTTGTCTTTTTAGGACTGTAATATGAAGAGTATGCAGAGTAAATATCTTTAGCAACAGTGTGAAAGTGAATAGCACGTAACTGCACAATTACTGTTACTGGTGTAAACATAGATGCCTGTTGGTACAATATGTGTCACATGACTAAACATGCTTCATCGTTTTCAAAAGCCTCCATTTTCACAGTCCACACTACAACATGAAAACAACATTTTCAAATGTATTCGCTTTGGAGAGCGTTATCAAAAAGGTCAGTTTTCCTTGATAAAATGCTGTCTCGGTGTGGACGGAAGGCAGAGAGAGTACAGGGCACCTTGTCACAAAAACTTTGATTGATGAAGATCATAAAAATTCCACCCCCACCCTCCCACCCACCCTACTGGACACCTGTTTAGACACCTGTTCCTGTACAGCACCCCACCCGTCTAAGTGACCATCTGTTTATCCGTCCGAATGATCTGCAGGAATTTATGATTGTTTGAACATTTATGTGTTTTTTGTGTGGGCCATTGAAAACTGTTCAAAAACTATGTGCTTTAAACTTTAAAATGTGAAACGTGGTATGATTATTAAACGGGATAAGGGAAGATTTTCTTAAAGGTTTTAGATACACAACACATTTCAAGAAAAACATTAAAACATACACGAATTAGAAACGACTGTTTGACTGTAATGACTGTTTTTGTTTCCAGAAAAGAGTAAAAAATAGATGAAGGTATGTATTGTTAAGTGTTGTTAAAACAATTTAAAAGCTAGTCAGAGTTTGTTACAAGTTAAATAAAAAGAAAAGTAGGCTACTGACCATCTATAAAAAAAAAAAAAACAACACTACACACAAAAAATCTTAAAACAACAAAATAAAAAAAATATATAGATTTTTACAAAAAAAAAAAAAAAAAAAAATACTACACACAACATATATAAAAAAAAAAACAAACAAAAAAGTATCAGATAAGTTTGTTAAATACGTGACAGTCAAAATCTTGTAACATTATAATTTAAAAAAATATTTAGAGTTTGTTACCAGTTTGAAAAGAAAAGAAAAATAAAGAGGTTTGCAGTATTGGTACTGTATCTTACCCTGATCTAAAACAAAAAAGTGTCCTTCCAGATACAGTACATTCGTTAAACAGCACATGGCAGTCAAAATGTTGTAACATCACAATTTAAAAACTATTTAGAGTTTGTTCAGGTAAGAAAATAAAATAAAAAATGGTGACTTATATTTTAAAACAAAAAAGTATACTTCCAGATATGTGCGTTAAACAATACGGTAGTTTTTCAGTGTTAAACTTTTATAATTTTAAAGTTGGAGTTTGTTACCATTAAAAAAGAAAAAAAAATGTTGACTTATCTTACCTTGATCTAAACAAAAAAGTATCAGAAGCGAACGTTAAGCAATAAGATACTTGTCAAAATCTATGTTGTAGTCTATCATTACAATTTAGGAAAGTTAGCTGTTTTGTCACAACGGTAGACAAGTTAAACAAAAGAAAAAGAACAGCATATTTATGGTGATCTAAAAGAATATGCATCAGACACGGTCGTTAAAATACCAGCATAAGATACTTAATCTATGTTGAACTCTACCATTAGCTACAATTTTAAAAAGCTAGAGTTTTGTCACAAGTTAAACAAAAGAAAATGACCTGACCAACTAACCCTAACCCTAACCCTAACCCTCGGTGCCACTACCCGTTTAAGGTGAGAACACAGGAGGACACTGGCTCTACACGAAGGCTATAGAACCTATCAAACATGTTAGGGGTCGCCCAGGCCGCAGCTCTACAAATATCTGTCAGCGAGGAGCCACAAGCCAGCGCCCAGGTGGATGCAACACTTCTAGTTGAGTGAGCTCGCAACCTGAATGGGCAGGGCACACCCTGTGCCTGATAAGCCAGGGTTATGGCATCCACAATCCAGTGGGCCATCCTCTGCTTAGAGACGGCATTCCCCTTCTGCCGGCCTCCATAACAGACAAAGAGCTGGTCTGAGGTCCTGAAGCTTTGTGTCCGGTCTATGTTGCATGTCAATGCTCGGACGGCACAGAGCAAAGTCAGGGCTGGGTCTGCCTCCTCCAGGGACAGCACTTGCAGGTTCACCACTTGGTCTTTGAAGGGTGTAGTGGGAACCTTGGGCACATAGCTGGGCCGGGGCCTCAGGATTACCTGGAAGTCAGCCGGCCCAAACTCTAGGCATGAATCGTCGACCAAAAAATGCGTGCAGGTCCCCTACCCTCTTAATGGAGGCCAGTGCAAGCAGCAGCAGAGTTTTCAATGAAAGAAACTTTGGCTCAACTGAATGCAAAGGCTCGAATGGGCCCTGCTGTAGTGATTTCAGCACCAGAGTCAGGTCCCAAGAGGGTATGGAGGGGGGCCCGGAAGGATTTAACCTCCTGGTCCCTCTAAGGAACCTGATGGCGAGGTCATGCTTGCCTAAAGACTTCCCATTCACGGGGTCATGGTACGCAGCAATAGCAGCAACCTGGACTTTGAGGGTGGAGGGAGACAGCCTTCGCTCCAGCCCTTGCTGCAGAAAGGAAAGCATGACTGCAATCAGGCATCTTCGGGGTCTTCGCGGCGAGAAGAACACCACTCAATGAATAGGTTCCACTTCAAGGTGTAAGCGTGTCTCGTAGACGGTGCTCTTGCCGAAGTAATGGTGTTCACTACCTCCTGGGGTAGGTCACCTAGAACCTCCGCGTCCTGTCCGGGGCCAGACATGGAGTTTCCAAAGGTCTGGACACGGGTGCCAAACGGTGACCCGTCTCTAAGTCAGTAGATCCTTCCTCAGAGGAATCAGCCAAGGAGGGGCTGTTGCGAGGAGCACTAGTTCGTGGAACCAGGTCTGAGTGGGCCAATACGGCGCCACTAGCAAGACTTGCTGCTCGTCCTCCCAGACTTTGCACAGTGTCTGTGCGAGAAGGCTCCCTGGGGGAAACGCATATTTGTATAGGTCCTGCAGCCAGCTGTGTGCCAGTGCGTCCATGCCAAGTAGAAGTAGAAGTAGAAAAACTGGCAGTGAGAGGTCTCTGGAGAAGCAAACAGGTCTACCTGAGTGGCTCCAAACCATCTCCAAATCAGCTGGACCATCAGGGGATGGAGTCGCCATTCTCCTGGGAGCATTGCTCGAGACAGCTTGTCAGCTGTACGGTTGAGCAGGCCCAGAATGTGAACAGCACGAAGTGACCTCAGAACCTTCCGACTCCAAAGGAGGAGGTGGTAGGCGAGTTGCGACAGGAGCGCAGACCACCTTGTCAGTTGATGTATGCAATAGTCGCTGTGTTGTCCGTTCGGACCAGCACGTGCTTGCCTCATAAGCGACCTTTGAGACGGTTCAAGGCAAGGCATACTGCTAACAACTTTAGGCAATTGATGTGCCACTGCAGCTGCGGGCCCGTCCAAATCACTGAGACTGCATGCCCGTTGTACGTGGCCCCCCAGCCGGTGGTGGGGGCATCCATGTAAATCACAGCATGCCCGGAGATCTGCTCTAGGGGCACCCCTGCCCAGAGAAACGCAAGATCTGACCACGGGGTGAGGGTTTGGCAACAGGCCGAGCGGTGTAAGTGCCACTGCAGCCACCATATGCCGCAGGAGTCTCTGAAAAAGTTTCAGTGGGACCGCTGTCCTGCCCTTGAATGTATTCAAGAAGGCTAGCACCAACAGCGCACGCTCCTCTGTGAAGCGTGCTGTCTGTTTGACCGAATCCAACTCAATACCGAGAAAAGAGATCCTCTGCATCGGCGAGAGTTTGCTCTTTCCCCAGTTGACCCAAAGGCCCAACAGGCTGAGGTGCCAGAGCACCAGGTGCCTGTGCTCGCACAAATGATCCTGAGATTGTTCTAGTATCGGCCAATTGTCTAGATAGTTGAGAATGTGAACACCCTGCTCTCTGAGGGAACAAGAGCCACAGTAGGTGGCCAACCAAAACGGTGGTTCTATCGCCGCGCATACCTCCGCCACCGCGTCTGCAAAGTGCATTTGCAGCTTTTGACTGCTGAGTGCAGCTTTAACCACAAGTTATCAAACAAGCGCATCAAAGCACATTTTCGCAAATAAACGTCAGTTTTGCCTCACTGATGTGTTACATTTGACGGCTGCAGTCAGGGAAAATGAAAGAAAAACACTGTAGTTAAAATATTTAATATTCAAGCAGAATAAATGTCAAGCCTGTGCCTGAGCCTGTGCTTATATTTTCTCTAAGCTACATGGTATTAAACCATATTTTAGATTTGACACATTTAATAGGTGTGCAGTATTATTTATATTATATGAATTATGTGTTATATTATTCAGAAGAAATTGTGGTTTACTTTGCATCGGAGCATTAAAAGTGGTAGCCTATTTTAGTGAGCTAGGCTACATGGATTAATATGCAAAATGTCAATATTCTCATATATTAGGCCTATATTTTAATTTATATTTTAGAATTCCTTTAATAAAACAAAATGCATTTTTTTTTATTCATTACCTGTCATTTATTTTGACAGATAACTTATTGGGGAAAAATATATTTGTCTGTACACTGATTAATTAATTATTTCTTTTATTTTAGTAAAACGTGAGGCACTGTATAATTTCACTCCCATTATTTAGGCCTAATTAAAACAAGAAACGAATAAATTAAACCTGCACGATAAAGAATGGAGGGATTAATAAAACGTCCTCACATTTAAACTCAAGTTCTCTCATTATAATCAACAAAATACACACAATGTAAGAAAAAAAAGAGCTTCATTAATTGACAACTTCAGTGATTTTAAAGGGGGCCTTTTTTACTTGCTTTCATATAATTTAAGTAAAATAAAAATAAAATTGCAGCCGCATTTAAATGCAGGTGTGTAAAATGTCAGAGTGCAAGATTTGCGTGGCGTGAGTAATGCTGAGTGCAACATGCAGCAATTATTCTTATTTGTTTTATCTTCATTACAAATTTTGTTTGGTTTTATTTTGGATAATTGCAGGTAAAAAATAATTTACATTGTAATGCATATGCAAAATGTGAATTAATATTCATATTCAAGTGTTTGTGCGAAAATGATTAATGTGCATTCATGACAGGGAGGAGCCATCTCAATCACTTGAATTTTTTCCTGATAATGAATTAACTTAAAATTGTGGCGTCTCACATATATGAGAAATATATCTACAGAAAGCTTGAAATGTCTTTTAAACGAATCAATTCAAAACGAAAGCATTATGTAATCTGTGAACGTTGCATTTCTCTCTAAAGGCGCGTCCATGTGGAGAGAGCCAGCACTGTGAATTTCATCTTGCAGCCAACAAGAAAACATTTGTTTATTAATAAATAATTAAAATGTCTCCTTTTTCACAATTATTAGGCTACTTCTGCCTGTGATTTGTGGCAAACTTAATGCATATGCTTGAGCACGGAATATATTAAGGCTCATTATGGATTATAGATGTAAATTTAATATAAACCTGCAATTAGTTAAATAATGACAAATGAACGACTAGTAACTAGAAAAATCTTACGTGGGGGCAGACCTATTAAATACCCTCTAGACATCTCTGTTAAAGTTTCTAAAGTGGTCTGTAATGGAGAGATGCCTTAACATTGATTTTTCCTCTGAAACACAAAAACGAAAATTGAAATAAAATTGATTGGCCAACCCTTCTCTGCAGATATTGTTGCTTCTGGTTTGTGCACTGTAAATAGACTACAAAAAAAAAAAAAAATGATGTCCCAAAAAACTCCAAAATGTTTTTTGTCAAGTCTGTAACTGTGTATTTCCCAAATCTAAAATAGCCTATAAAACATGTTCATAGACGGATACTTTACTGATGTCTGGACTCTGTCTGGGATTTAGAAAAACATAAAGAGATGGTTCAATATATTGGTTATGAATAGGCTACATTCTGTGATAATTTATATTTCAGGTTTTGACTGCGAATGTCACGTCAGTAAAATGAAAAAAGTTTTTCAAGCAGTACTTCATCCAGTACTTCATTAAATTAATAATTTGTCTTTCAATTTAATTCCTGAGATAAAACAAAAACATATTATATTGTGTTATAGGCTACTCTTTAGGCCTATGCAGTTGTAAAAATTGCAAAAGCCAAACCAACCGAGGCATGCAAACACTTTGCCTAAACCTGCTCTGCAAGCTTGAAACCCTCATAAGACACTGTCCATATGAAAGAGCAAGAGAATCACACCTTTATTTTTCAACCCCCACAAGCTTTACAGAACTACCCCCAAACCCCTCCAGCTGGACTGAATTCAGTCGCTACTGGTTATAGTGTAAAATGGACAAATGGTTTATCTAAAATAAAAAAAAATGGTGAAACATAAACCAGCGAACATATATTATTATTATTAGCATTATTTTATTATATATAAATAAATAAAAAACACCACAACCCAGGATTTGAACCTGTGTTCCTAAAATCACTAACTTGATAAACAAAACTTCCCTTTTCCAGAAACGCTCTTCATTCATCTCACTTCGCAATAATAAAAATAACCTTGTCATCAAGCAGATAATTCTTGTGTGTTTATTATAGTGTTTCTTGTATATGTATATATATATATATATATATATATATATATATATATATATATATATATATATCAGGCCCGGATTGGCTTCGGTCTGTTTCTTGGCCGAGGGCCGGTGTTGTCATGCTACTTGGTTGAAATATGCTGCACTCACAGCAAGCCTACTGTTTTTATTTATTATTTTCTCGCAGCCCATATTATTATTTTCACCACCCCATAATAATAACAAATTCTCAATTGATAATTAATTAATCCTTGTTTTTTTTTTTTTTTTTTTTTTTTTGTGAAAATCATTGTTATTTGTGAACGTAGGCATTTGAGGCAGGCTTTGAGACCAAGCGGAATCCTCTGCCAGCTGCGCCCACTTCACAGCGAGCGCCACTCACGGTAACTTCACCCAGGTTTACCTTCCACAAGTTTTGATTTTACAAAATCAGTTTGGGCAAATGCAACTTATTGATCATGAGCCCAACATTTAGCAAGGCAGAAAAACATTCAGTCTACCTGAAGGAAGATGTATTTCATTTAAGTTAATGCTGTTAAATAGAGAAAGAAAAAAAATACATTGAAAAAAAGAAAAAAAAATAGTGTAGGTTATATTGAAGTACAAATCCAAACACCAGAAGCAACCTACACTCTCTAATTGTTCTTTCATTGAAAAATATGCATTTTTATTCATTCACAGGCTATATGGTTGAAATAATGTTATGCTTAGTTCAAAACAGGTTCTTTAAGTGCCAGTGACATGTGTGTGTGTGTGTGTGTGTGTGTGTGTGTGTGTGTGTGTGTGTGGCAGGATGGGCTATTTCCCCCTCCTAATTTTGTAATTTGAGGTTTAGCCAATGGACTTGGACCAGGGGTGTATAAGAGCATGGGGTGCCAGTTGCAGGGGTGTGTCATTTTCCGGGGCCGTGACATCATTGACGCACCTTGCTGCTTGTGTTGGAGTGGAGTGTTGACGGGTATTGTTAGTCATTAAGACCGCTGAAGCTCAGCCACTGACTGTGCTGTTTACTGATGTGTTGCGGGTTGGAGAATTGAATGTGGACATTTGAGCCGTTTAAAGTCTACTAACATTCTCCGCCGACGAGTTTAACGGGGATATCTGGCTCCATGTGTTGCTATAATTCAGGATATTGAATATTATTAAAGGCAATGGTGGCATTCTGATCAAATGCGATGCTCTGTGCCTCTCTATAAAGTTGCTTTTCTGTTTCCATTGGGTTATTCTGTGTTTAGCATGGGACTGATATGCTTCCAACAAGCTTTTCATGTTTTAAGTGAACTTTCTGTGCTTCCTTAGCTCTGTGTGAAAGCGTGTCTCACTGATATGCTTTAAATTTTTTTTGTTTCTTTTTTTTGGTTTATTTCTTTAATTGGTTTCAAATGGTTTGGTATTTCTGAATTTGTATTTTTGTTTCAATTCATTTTTGTGATGATTGGATATATTGACTTCATCTAATCATTATTACGGTTGAGCTATACTGCCAAATTTATTTAATTATTTGTTTATAGTGGTTCATGAAATTGGAGTTTGTTTATGCTTTGGGTTTTTCTTGTCAAATGTGATTTTGATTTGTGTAGACTCAGGCAGGACCGAATAGTTGGTTACTGCCTGGAACTACAGTTAATTTAGATTTTGTATTGTCAAATTATTGTTTTACTTTTGCATATCTTGACCTTATCTAAATGTCCATTGCTCTCTTGTTGTTGGCAGGATCTGGGTACACGGGGGCAGACGAGTGACCTTCTTTGGGTGGTGGCATCCTTCACTGTGTGTCGTGCTTTCCACTGACATTAGTCGGTGTATGTGCTAGTGTGTGTGTGCACTGTGATTTGAGTGATTTTCATTATTTAATGGTGATCTTCTATCTGCGACTGCCCCTGTTGGTAAACTCCCGTTCCTTTGCCAGTAATAATTGAACTTCCCAAATGAGATGAGTGTGGCTGTCTGTCAATGTTTTTTTGTAAATTATTGAGCCTTAGAACCTGTGTGTGCCTTTAGAGGGCGCTTTAAATTCCTTGGGTGAAATTCCCAAGGTGGTGTAGTCGGAAAGTGATATCAACTTGAGTTTGCTAAGCACGTGTGTAATTAATGCTCCGCCTCACCCTATAGTTCCCGCTCTGCCATATATATATATATATATATATATATATATATATATATATATATATATATATATATATATATATATATATATTGATACTTATTTACTTGAATCTCAATACTTTTAAACTGACTTTAAAATCTCAAGGAGTTTATAAGTGGAAAAGGGTGAAAATGTCACAGTGCATGTTAAATAGCCTTGAAGACCTTGATTGCATGTTACCATGAAACTAACAATATAATTTGATTGTTTTTAAAATGAACAATTCCTGTATAAAATGGGACAGCAACCTTTATATCACATTATACATTTTTAAATTGTCCACAGATGAGCAACACCGGTGGCAGGTTCTGCGCCAGAGCGCACAAAGTGAATGGGCATTCAAAATTGTTAGGGGGGAGGAGGCTTTTTCAGATGCAATGAAAAAAAACCGGAATAAACACAAACATGAAACTTCTAAATAGTTAACAACATAGCCTAGATCAACCCACAATAACAAAATTTAAACGATTAATTTAACCCAAAGTAACAAATTTTAACCGATTAATCGCCTATTTTTGTTTGCTGCATGTTTTTTAAAAACAGCTAAAAATAAATTGTTTTTGAGAAGAAAAAAAAATTATGTCATGTATAAGTCGCATTTTATTACATTCAGAAATAATAATGGCAGGCCTAATAATTTTATAATGTACCAACAGGATATTTTTAGTTCCCCTCACTTTACAACAAATCCTTTAAATTAAACTATCAGAACAGAACAAGAATTAAAAATATATAATTCTAATGGATAAATATAATTGCAGTATATAGGCTTAGCTATGAACAAACAAACAAACAAAAATAATAATAATAATAATAATAATAATTTAAAGCAAAACGTAAGGTTGGGCTTATCTCTCTCATTCGGGACATATCCAAACATTTCCATATTCGTGGTGTTGGACATTTTGAAGCTAAACTGTTATTCATTGGGTAAAACAGGCTTTGTAATTCACGCGTGTTTCAGTTTCGACGGAAAAAAAATCATAATGAGCAAAAAATATGCCAAAGTGGACTGCTGCTCACGCCTTATGGCATGGTGAACGCTTTTTCCAATGAATATGTTTGCATGAGGCACCAGCGCGATCAAACAGCTGAAACAGATGATACTCCATTTTTGGTCACACAGTAAATGCATAATTCGATAATGCAAAGTGTTAGCAGCTTGAAAAATAAAGAAAAATAGCAGAGTTAATAAGAATTATTTCTAAATGCTGGACTGTTCTCATTTCGCTCTCCATATGGAACCTGAAGGATTCATTTATTTATTTATTTTTGCCAAGAACAAACTGAAATGAAAACATTTAGCTTTTAATCAGTGTATTTAAATATATATATATATATATATATATATTATTTCTTTTAATTTTTGATGCTTAGACCGTAGAAATTAGGCTTTAGGATTTGTGTGTTCCTGAAACCAAATTTTTAAACCAAAGTTTCTTTATCTTTAGAAAAAGACAATCAGGTCCTGCTGCTGTTGTCTGAATATCCAGTCTGTCTTCATCATGAAATTATAAACCCATCATCAGCACCATTCTGGAGAATATGTTTTGTGTTAGACAGGTTGCTTCGTGACCCCGAGGGTTATGTTTGTTGAGTTCTCTCTCTCTCTCTGTATGTTGAGCGTGACCAGTATTTTTGCCAAACTAGTGTTAAGTGATATTGTCCGCATTTTTAACGTTAAATAGGTTAATTAACTCTTTCACCATCTATTATTGTAATAATGCATAAACAGTGTTAGGGAGCAACTAGTTACATATAGCTAAATTATGTAATTTAATTACAAAATAAATGTAATTGTAATCAGTTACAGTTACTGAGAAAAAATATAATTAAATTGCAGTTAATTATGAAAATGTTAACGATTACAGAGGGGTTACTTCTGAATATTTTTCACACACATACAGATTTAATTGATATATTTCATGAACTGCATTGACTGCTCTAAAATATGAGACACAGATGTTTCAGGAGTTAAGGACACATGATTATTTGATAACTGTTTTATTTCCTATTTGGGTGATGTATATTTATTTTTTAAGTTTAACTGTTTGTCAGATGCCAGGGTTTACCCTTATAGCTATGCAAAAACTCGATTTCAAAAACAGTATCATAGCTATTAAACTATCTTGTTGTGGTTTTAAATGTGTATTTAATCTCAAAACAATCTCCAAGCAAATCTGATTTTGTGGTGGTTGTGCTTTAAAATGAAATTATTACAATCCTAATTTAAGTGATGAAGGATTTTGAAAGTCTGACAGTCATTAGTTGTTGAGTCCTACTGTAATGTTAACCCTGGCAGGTTTACATGTTTCAAAAGATTAACGGTTGAAAACATTACATGTTTAGAAAAGTAATAAAACATGTAATGAAATGCAATCAGTAACATGACTTTTTTAAAGAAACTGAAATAGTTACACTACTTATTAGATTATAAATAGGGTAACTTGTAATCTATAACCTATTACAATACAAATCAATTATTTGATCAAATCTTAGTAAAATAAATCTATAAAGACCCAAATGTTTTTATTTTAATAAAATAAAACATTATAGTGTGAAAAATAAATATGTTGCATTTAATCAGCATGGTTAACAAAACCATTTGTAAAGTGAGAAAGAAAGTCTAATCTGTTGTAAGAGTTCTGTGAGACATTTGTCTGTTACGAGCCCCTGCTCTTTCTTTCCCCTTTTCCTTTCCTGTGAGCTGACCCTGAAGACTTTTGCTGTGTTTGATTTCTTCCTCGGGAGATATGAAGTTTTTTAACTCTTGAGTTAGTGGTAGTTTAAATTAGTTAGCTCCCCAGTCCTTATTTAGGATTTGTTTGTTTAAATACACTTTGCTGTTTTCCTATTTTTGATTATTTTAATTTACCTGTATAATAGAACTTTAACTTTTTGCCCTGGCCACTGTGGTGTTTGTTGCCTTTAGAATGGTTTTCTTATGTTGGTCCCTAAACAGGGTTGAAACAACAGTACACTGATATGGTCGCATCAGTAATCAAACAACGCAGACACCCAGCGCTGTTCTTGTTTCGATGCACTACGTGAGGCAAAATATTTCCATTTCGTACCATGTTGTAAAAGTTTAGACATTGTATGTCTATTTCAACTGATAACAAGTCTCACGACAAGCAAATCAAAGAGAAATCCTGTCTTGATTTTACCCCTTTCATTCCACTTAAATATTTACATGCGCATACATGTGTTTTAACTGATATAGCATGCTAGAAGTTAAGATTGACAAAAATAAAAAAAAGATTAAAGGAATTAGACTACTAAATTAAGTGTGAATAACTAAACTAAAATAAAACAAACCAAACAACATTTTTCTCCTGTGACTTAGAGGTGATTGTTTAGAACAAAACTTGTAAAGGCTATCCTAATTTTAAAGTAAAAAATGCCGGTCCAATGTTAAAAACAGGTAGAATGTTTTCATCAATTAAGAAATGATGTTGATTTATTAAAAACATTACTTTAATTCTTTAAACATACATTTAAATCTATGTTTGCAGCCTCCGGTGTTAGGGGGCGGTTAGTGGGTGTGGTTTGAGTGGGACCGGACGTAAGCATTCTGAGCTTTGACAGCAGTGTGTGAGGATGTATCAGCGTAAGTTGTTATGGCCTTTTTCTTTTGTTTAACTTGTGACAAAACTCTTTTTAAAATTGTAGCTAAGGGTAGAGTTCAACATAGATTTTGACAAGTATCTTATGCTGGTGTTTTAACGACCGCGTCTGATGAATTTTCTTTTAGATCACCGTAAATATGTTGTTCTTTTTCTTTTGTTTAAATTTTCTACCGTTGTGACAAAACAGCTAACTTTCCTAAATTGTAATGATAGTCTACAACATAGATTTTGACAAGTATCTTATTGCTTAATGTTCGCCTCTGATACTTTTTTTGTTTAGATAATGGTAAGATAAGTCAACATTTTTTTTTCTTTTTTTAATGGTAACAAACTCTAAATAGTTTTTAAATTGTGATGTTACAAGATTTTGACTGCCACAAGCTGTTTAACAAACATATCTGGAAGGACACTTTTTTGTTTTAGATCAGGGTAAGATACCAATACTGCAAACCTCTGTATTTTTCTTTTCAAACTGGTAAAAAACTCTAAATGGTTTTTAAATTGTATTGTTACAAGATTTTGACTGTCAAGTACTGTTTAACAATCGTATCTGATACTTTTTTGTTTGTTTGTTTTAGATAGATGGTCAGTAGCCTACTTTTCTTTTTATTTAACTTGTAACAAACTCTAACTAGTTTTTAAATTGTAATGTTTCAAGATTTTGTCTGTCACGTACTGTTTAACAAAGGTATCTGAAACTCTAACTACTTTTTAAATTGTTTTAATAACGCTTAAATACATACCTTCACCCGTTTTCTACTCTTTTCTGGGAACAAAAACAGTCATTACACTGTTTCTATTTCATGTATGTTATAATGTTTTTCTTGAAATGTGTTGTGTATGTAAAAACTTTAATAAAAACTTCCCTTATCCCGTTTAATAATCATACCACGTTTCATATTTAAAGCACATAGTTTTTGAACAGTTTTCAATGGCCCACACACAAAAAAAAAAAAAACATTCCCAAACAATCATAAATTCCTTCAGATCTTTCGGACGGATAAACAGATGATTGGGGGCTGTACAGGAACAAGTGTCCAAACAGGTGTCCAGTAGGGTGGCAGGGAGTGTGGGGGTGGAATTTTTATGACCCTCATCAATCAAAGTTTTTGTGACAAGGTGCCCTGTATTCACTCTGAAGGCCAAAACAGATAGAAAAAGATGCGTTTTCAAATGAAAACTTATTAGTGTGGACCAGGCCTGAGAAATTGCCAAATCTAGCAATAAAATTGCTTAGTTGGCAACACTGCAGGCTACCCAGGCATTTCAGCTTGTCCCACCAAATGTCACAAACCCTTCCATTTTCCTGTGGCCTACAGCTACAACAGCTGAAGCAAGTGCGAGACTGCCATCACTTGCAACACAGGCTCTCACATCTCATACTTTCCTCCTGCTACTTCTAACCCCTTTTTTCCTTTTCTGTGGCCTCAAGCTCCCGTAGCAGACACTAGTGTGAGGCTGCCTCCGCTAGCAGTCCAGGCTACACAGGCTCTTCAGCATTTTTCTCCGAATGTCACAAACCCCTTCTCTTTCCCACGGCCTACAGCTACAGCAGCTGAAGGAAGCATGAAGCGGCTTCCGCAAAACAGGAGATGGTGTGATGCAATGAGTGGTTTCCACATTTTTAAACATTTAAAATGCATGAAAATAAATAATTTCTATCACTTTGTTTATCGCTCTTGAAATGACCTTTACACTAAATAATCTAAGCCTCATACTTGCATAACAATAGCAGTTTATTTACTCAGTGGTCCAAATTGAAGTCATTATGTATATTAATGACAATATGGGACAAATATAAATGTAATTTAGTGGCAGCAGGTGCTGCTCGCTGCCGGTACGTGCACAGTCAGACAAAACAACATGCACAGTTATCAAAGGCGCAAGTGCGCGTACAGTCCTGGAAAACGATGTAGTCGTCAGTTAAAGACGCAGTGCATCTGTGGAATGTGCATCATTGGAAACAATGTGCTCAGTAATTACAGAGACAGGGCGACGTTTCTGTTATTTCGTTTGTGACATCCTTTATGGGAAACACTAGTGCAAGGCTGCTCACAGTGCTTGGTCACGTGTCGCACTAGAACCGTTTTCGGAGCCGAAAGTTAGAAGTTGATCATGGTTCCAGTTCTTTTAAAAAAACAGAAACGGTTCTGGGTTCCCAACCATACTCTTGACAAACTTTCTCTCAAATAGCAGGACATCGATCATGTGATCAATATGATAAAAATCATGGGTTTTGGCACACAAGTGGACATCACCTCAGCTTTCAAAGTGATGCCTATCCATCCGGATTCATGCCACCTACAGTAGGTAGACAACCAAAATGAGTAATACCGCCATGCGGCGCAGGGCCGCGGTTAACTGCAAGTCAGTTGCGTGTTAAATTCATTCGCGAAACTACCGCCAGGTGGCGCAAAGGGACGGATTGCGAACTGAATGTAATTGTAAAATGAGATATAAAAGGAGGAAGTAAAACAACAATAACATTATGATATAACATTGTAACATCTTTAAAAACCATTAAAAAAATGCACAGTGAGTTCATTTCAAAATGTAGGATAGTCTTAGGCTACAGTCTACTCATCAAAAATTAAAAGAAAGACCTTTACACAAAGGATCTTATGCATGCTATTGTTATTAAACAGTCAATAAATATAAGGCCTATATATACAGATAAAAAGCTAAATGTTTTCATTTCGGTTCATTCTTGGTTTAAAAAAAAAAATCCTTCAGGTTCCATTTGCAGATCGAAATGAGAACGGTCCAGCATTTAGCAATAATATTTATTAATTCTGTTATTATTCTTGATTTTTCAAACTGCTAACACTTTGCATTTTTGAATTATGCCTTTACTGTGTGACCAAAAATTGAGTATTTTCTATTTCAGCTGTTTGATCGCGCTGGTGCCTCGCTCACATTCATTGGAAACAGTAGTCGTTCACCGTGCCATGCGGCGCGAGCAGCGGTCCACTTTGGCATATTTTTGCTAATTATAATTTTTTTTTTCGTCGATACTGAAACACGCATGAACTACAAAGCCTACAATTTTGAACTACAATTTTACCTCTGAATAATAGTTAAGCTTGAAATAGGCAACATCACGAATATGGAAACGTTTGGATTTCTCCCGAATGAGAGCCCAACCTTACCTTATGGTTCGGTTTAAATAATTATTCTTTTTTTTTTTTTTTTTTTTTTATATCTAAGCCTATATTATTATAAACTGCAATTTTATTTATCCATTAGAATTATATATTTTTAATTCTTGTTCTATTCTGATAATTTTGTTAAATTTAAAGGATTTGTTATAAAGTGAAGAGAACTAAAAATATCCTGTTGGCACATTATAACATTATTAGGCAAGCCATTATTATTTCTGAATGTAATAAAATGCAACTTATACATGACTTATATATTTTTTTCCTCTCACAAACTTAATTTATTTTTTGGCCTGTTTAAAAAAATAAAATAAAATAAATAATAAAAAAATAAAAAAAACATGCAGCAAACGAAAATAGGTGATTAATCGGTTAAAATTTGTTACTGTGGGTTAACAGTAATTATAATTATTATATACTTAGGAACAGAGTCTGGGTCTAATCTAGGCTATCCAGGGTTTTTTTTTTTTTAATTTTTTTATTATTATTGCATCTGAAAATGACTTTGTGCAGCACATTCACTTTGCACGCTCAACCTGCCTCGCGCGTTGCTCAGCTGTGGATGATTTCAAAATGTCTGATATAAAGGTTGATGTCCCATTTTATACAGGAATCATTCATTAAAAAAAAAAAAATCAAATTATATTGTTAGTTCTAATTATATTGTTTACGCAAGTTCATTTAGGCTATTTAACATGCACTGTGACATTTTACCCTTTTTAACTTAGAAACTCCTTGAGATTTAAAAAAAAGTCAGTTTAATAGTATTTAAAAAAAAAAAAAATTAATTAATTAATTAAATTATTTCTATGAATTAATAATATGTTATCAGGTTTTAATTGCTTAAATTATTTCTATGACTTAATAATACGTTATCAGGTTTTAATTGCTTAAATTATTTCTATGAATTAATATGTTATCATGTTTATTCTTGTAGAAAATAAGTGTTAATTCTTTAAGAAAATAAGGGAAAAAATAAGGGACGATCCAAATATTATTCATATTTGTTTTGCTTCACCTATTAATGTAGGCTACAGTTATTTAAAAAATAAAATAAAAAAATAAAAAATAATGTCATTAAAAGTGCCATCGGCCTGAGTAAATTTGACCATTATAGAATTGTGACTTTAAAGGTTAGTGATTTAGGAGGTGAAAATACTGTGAAATTACAAATGGCATGGGATTTTAGAGCATAACAACTGAAGGTCTACGAAACGTTAGCCAATAAAGCATTTTTTTTTTAAACAATGGCACTTAAAGTTTTGAACTAAAATATTATTTCAACCATATAGCCTGTGAATAAACAAAAAAAACATACTTTTCAATGGAAGAACACTGAGAGTGTAGGTTGTTTCTGGTGTTTAGATTTGTACTTCAATATAATGAGCTCCAAGTTTAGGAATAGCCAACACGGTTTTTTTTCTCTCTATTAACAGCATTAACTTACAATGAAATACGTCTTCCTTCAGGTAGACTGAATGTTTTTCTGTCATGCTAAATGTTGGGCTCATGATCAGTAAGTTGTATTCGCTCAAACTGATTTAGTTAAATCAAAACTTGCGGACTTTGAAGCTGGGTCAGTTAGCGCGAGTCCCGCGCGCTGTGAAGCGGGAGCAGCTGATGGAGGACTCCACTTGGTCTTAAAGCCTTCCGCAAATGCTACGTTCACAAATAACAATGATTTTCGTAAAATAATGATTAATTATCAATTGATAATTTGTTATTATTATGGTCTTGTGAAAACAATAATATTGGCTGCGGGAAAATAATGAATAAAAAGAGTAGGGCTGCTGTGAGTCCAGGCATGTTTCAGCCCAGTAACATGACAACACACCGTTCCGCACAGCCAAAAAACAGACCGAATTCAGTTCAGCTGGGGGGGTTTTGGGGTAGTTCTATATAGCTTGTGGGGGTTGATATAAATGTGTGAATCTCTTGGTCTTTCATATGGACAGTGTCTTCTGAGAGTATCAAACTTGCAGAACAGGTTTAGATAGGACGATTGCCTCGTCATTTTGGTTTTAGGGCAACTTAGAAGAAAGGTTTTGATCCACTTCAAATGTTGACTACTAGCGCAATATAGTTTATTGGTTATTATAACTTAATTTCAGAGGTAGTTGCCTTAACTCAGAAAAATAATAAATAAATAAATAAAATAAAATAAATAAAATAAATTCGCAAACTGTTGCGTTAATTTTATTTTGTTTTGTCTAATATTTTTTAGACTATGAAAAATAAATTCTCACAGAATGTGAATGCCTTTTCATAACCAATATATTGAACCATCTCTTTATGTTTTTCTAAATCCCAAACAGAGTCCAGACATCAGTATGATCTGTCTATGATGTTTTATAGGCTTTTTTAGATTTGGGAATACACATGCGTTACAGAGTTTTTGGAGACATTATTATTATTATTATTATTATTATTATTATTATTATTATTATTATTATTATTATTGTAGCCTGTTAACAATGCACAAACCAGAAGCAACAATATCTGCAGAGAAGGGCTGGCCATTCTCAAAACATAAAATATCAATTTTATTTCAATTTTCGTTTTTGTGTTTCAGAGGAAAAACAGTGTTAAAGCATCTCTCCCATTACAGACCGTTCTGAAAGAAGAATTTATGCAAACGCGTATAAAATGCTTTACAAACTTTAACAGAGATGTCTAGAGGGTATTTAATAGGTCTTGCCCCCACGTAAGATTTTTCTAGTTACTAGTCATTCATTTGTCATTATTCAACTAATCGCAGGTTTATATTAAATTTACATCTATAATTCATAATGAGCCTTAATATATGCCGCGCTCAAGCACATGCATTAAGTTTGCCCCAAAGCACAGGCAGAAGTAGCCCAATAATTGTAAATTACATAATACTTTCGTTTTGAATTGATTCGTTTAAAATACATTTTAAGCTTTCTGTAGATATATTTCTCATGTATGTGAGACAGCACAAATTTAAGTTAATTCATCATCAGGAAAAAATTCAAGTTATCTAGAGGGCGACTCCCTGTCCTGCATGTGCATTAATAATTTTCACACAAACACTTGAATATGAATAATAATTCACATTTTGCATATGCATTACAACGTAAATTATTTTTTACATGCAATTCTCCAAAATAAAACCAAAACAAGATTTGTAAAGAAGATAAAACAAATAAGAATAAATGCTGCGCGTGCACTCAGCATCACAAATCTTGCACGCATACATTTTACACACCTGCATCTAAGTGCGGATGCAATTTTATTTTTTTACTTAAATTATATGAAAGCAAGTAAAGAAGGCTCCCTTTAAAATCACTGAAGTTGTCTATTAATGAA